>NC_056736.1:413899816-414077316 GCF_019279795.1 Protopterus annectens | reverse complement strand
TTGTATGATGTTTTCTTGGAGTCCAGTCTTACTCCTGACACCACCAGCTCCTAGAAAATCTGACAGGTACTACAGAGTACCTGACTCTCACAAATTTCTTTTTAAGAATCCTACTGCGGATCCAGAGACCTTTTCCCAGGGACCTAAGGGCATTAAGGCTACTACAGCCAAAAACCCTACCCCTTCAGACAGGGATTCTAAAGATTTAGACAGATGGGTAAAGAAGTATATACCTCTGCAACTCTTGCCATCAGGGCTTTGAATTGCCAATTTCACATGTTGAAGTACCAGCAACATGTTATGGAACTAATTAAACAAAAAATCTTGTTACTTCCAGATTGTACAGAAAATGAAGATTTACAAGAGTTAATGCATTCTGCAAACCAAGTTAGTAAACATACTTTGCAGTGTGGGTTTGATGCCTTAGACGCATCTTGCAGGGCTGCTGTCACTGGGTCTGTACTGAGAAGACATGCCTAGCTAAAGGAACAAGTCTTGCCTGATCAAGTCAAAGCAAAATTACTAGATGCTCCATTAAATCAGGAGCATTTGTTTGGCACAAAAGCAGAAGTTGTTGTAAGCACTAAATAAGCTACTAATTACTACAGCATTCAACCTTCCTCATTATCTAGAGGAAAACAATTTTTTGCATTTACTTCCCTCACTTGCTTAGAGAAAAACAGCTCTTGTACTCACTTTCCTCACTTATCTAGAGGAAAATAGTTTATTCAGGCATGTCCAAGGGTCAGCTCCCGGTGTTCTGTCCTGTCTATCTGATGAATCTGGGCATCTTTGGGCAATGTAGAAATTGCCTCATGTACACAGACAACCCTCTCCTCCTACCACCCAATACTGCAATCTGTGAGAGATGCATTTATCTAGCCAAACTGGCGGTAAAGCTCTCTCCAACCAAGACTGAACTTGACATTCAAGAGGAGAAGGTAAACACTTGCACCACACCACGCTTATCACTTAGTCTCACTAAATCTACACCACCAAAATCCGCACATAGAAACACAAAAACATTCGCGGAGGCTCTCAATAATTATCTGCCCAAGCAACAGAGACCTCCAAAGCAGAAACGCAAGCAACTTCCACCCCCAACACAACCCAAGTGACACACAGCCCACAGACTCAGTGTGCCACTCCACCACAGCCAATAAGGCAAAACAATGTATCCAACACACTAGTCATAGGTGACTCTAGTCAGGTACACTGATATCCCACTCACCAGGCTAAACAAGGAGAAGGTTACTATCAGCTGCCTGTCGGGTGCCAGGATCCACCACATAACCCACGCACTCAGGTCACTCCACAACAAGTACAAATATGACTCTGTCATTGTCCATGTTGGTGTGAATGACCTGAGATGTACCTCCCTGAATTACATGGAGAGAAATGGAAGAGCTCTCCGATCCTGTAGCCCAGGCAGGTATGACCCTAGCCCTGAGTAGCATTCTGCCATTGCCCAGAATGATACCACAGTACAAGGACAAAATGATTGACTTCAACAATTGGCTAAGGCTTCTGGTGTCATTCTAAGGGTATCCAGTATCTGTCTGCTTAGGATGACATGGTCGACAGACCACGATGCTTTGTCAGAGATGGCGTGCACCTGTCGCCCCTAGGATTCCAGACTCTTGCAGCTATAGTGCCTTTTTTAGTCCAGGTTCAAATGACAAATTCACCACCGTAACTGGAATAGGCAAGCAAAAATTGAGGATAATGCTACTCAATGCTAGAAGTCTAAATTTCAAAATTCACTCAATCTAAGCACTTCTTAAAATGGAGAACATAGATGTCTGTGCAGTGACTGAGACCTGGTTCAAGGCTCCAGAGAGCTCCCCTGCACTCCCAGGGTATATCTCATACTACACTTTTCGGCCATGTAACCTGGACCGGAACACCAAAGGCGGAGGTGTGTCCATATTCATTAAGGATATCCACACCTCTAGGCTAGTTGCTCAGCATAATGCATCCGAGGTTATCCAAGTGCACCTAACTCTGGGCAAAACCGCAGTCCAAATTGTAGCTTGCTACAGATCCTCCTCCATGCCCCAGGATTCCTACTCCTCTTTTCTTGATGTTTGGAAAATATTAGGGTTCAACCAAACAATCTAATAATGGGCGATTTCAACCACCCCGCCATTAACTGGGAAAACTACTCGTGTGCCAACTCCTTCACACAACACTTTCTGGAATTCATAAACTCCAATGCCCTGGATCAACTTATCCACACCCCCACCAGGTGCAACAATATCCTAGACCTAGTCATTACCAACACGAGTGACCAGTGTTCCACACCTGAAGGCAACTTCTCATTGGTCCAGTCCGACCATAAGCTAATAACCCTTGATATCCATATCCCGCCCCCACCCCCCATTAAGGAAACCACAGTAAAAAAATTCTCCAAAGCCAACTTCATGCTTCTTAAGACAGAAGTGGTGAACTTCATGATACCCATGCAGATGTAGTATAAACTGGAAGCCACCACCCAGATTCAATAAATGTTAGATGAATCACATTCAATATATCTAAAAACACTGATTAAATTAAATCCAAGTTAACCAATGCAGTTAAAGTATCACTTATTCAATTAGTTACTACTGGGTGTAACTTAAAACACAAGGTCATCAGCTTCAAATAGTGCAGTATATATCAGAAAGATTTATGAATTGTTAATAACAAGTATGTGATTAATAATTTAATGTATCACAGCCATATATACTGTCAAGTATAATACCGATTAATATGTATTAATATCATAGCAACATTATGAATAACCGACTTGATAGTAGTTATATCAGAAGTCTGTAAAAATTCAGAAGAACAATAAAACAACACATATATACTTCCAAAAACCAATGCCAGTGTTAACTTATATAGATAAAATGTTAAAGGCAATTCATAAATAAATTTGTTCATTTTATAATCTATCATTAATTATGTGTAGAAACTCATATTAATTCTATATAAAGCCACTATAAAAAATATATATAATGTAAAAAACTATCTTTGTTTTTATTCAGATATATATTTATATATCATATTTCCTATTTATGTACATATAACAATATAAGTCTTGTCAGAAGCACTATAATCACAAAATATTCTATATAAATATGGGTATGTTATTATACATGTTATAAGTCTTCAAATTTCATGTATCTAATACTTAAAGTCCATTAAAAATGAAATACAGGGATGAATTAATTTTTTAAAAAATTAATAAACAATCCTATCATTGTCTTTCATTTTCATATATGTACATGTTACCTTATTAACATATGTCTAATCAGATAAACCAACTATTGAATATTGTTAAATAGTTGTATATCTAGTTGTAGACATTTTTTGTATAACTTAATGAAATACATGCTAGTTATCAGAACAAGAGAAAAAAAGGGGGAAAAGCTTGTAGGAATTCCTACCCATATTAACATATTGTTGGAATAATGGCCATCATTCCTAGAAACAAATGGAAAGTTGATTAATATCTACGTTTCTTTAGGTATGATCTAATACTCACATATGTGTTCAGACCTGGATATCTTTGTGCCCTGAATTTAAAAATCCAGTCCAGCTCTAAGTTCTCCAAGTCATTAAAGTTATCACCTTTCCTAGCATTTAATTCTCTTTTCTGTAAAACTCTAAAGAGGAATTTATGTTCAGGGAAGTCTATAATGTGTTTGGATAGAGCATTCTTGTGATCAGCTTTTTTAATGGCATATAGGTGTTCTTGTATTCTATCCCTAAGTCTTCTTGTGGTCATGCCTATATACCCATGCAGATGGACAATACAGTTACGACTGCTGAATCCTATACAAATGCACTCTATAAGCACTTACACGAGTGCATGGATCGTGCTATCCCAAACAGAACCAAGACACTATCCTCCAAAAAAAGGAAGCCAATCTGGTGGTCCCCTGCCATAAACAAACTGTACAACAGAAGGAAGAAACTGTTGCATAAGAGAGTAAAATCCCATGAGTGGAGGAGCTCCCTGGTCAGCCTCAGCAAGAAGCTGAGATCCGTTATAAGATCCTCCAAAGCTAGCTACGAAAACAAAATCGCCACTGATTCTAAGGACAACCACAAAGCATTCTATAGCTATGTCAAGAATCTCAGTAGCAACACCCATATCTGCTCCGAGTTACAGCACAACGGCACGAAAATTACGGAACCAACTGATATTTCCAATATCCTGGCAGATAGGTTCACTGCTAACTTTACCCCACCCCCACCCACTAAAGGGCCCATATCTATACAGGGTCCCTGTAATCACAGCTACGCAGGTAAAAGCTGAACTCTCTAAAGCCAAAAACACAGCATCCATGGGACTGGACAACATCCCAGGCTGCATTTTACACAAATTTTAGAATGAACTGGCTCCCTGACTAAGCACCATGTTCAATCATAGCCTCACATCAGGCTTTGTACCCACTGAATGGCATACAGCAACGGTTATCCCACTCCACAAAGGGGTAGCCACCACTGATCCCGGGAACTGTAGCCCTGTTAGCCTGACAAGCCTGATCTGTAAGGCCATGGAACATATCATCATGGAACTCATAAACAAAGACATTAGTAACCTACAAACTCTGGATCCCACCCAGTTTGGGTTTGTGAAAGGCAGATCATGCCTCTTGAATCTGATTGACTTCTTTGAGGCAGTCACCAAAACCGTAGATGAGGGTAAGGTGGTTCACACAGCCTCTCTTGACCTCGCCAAGGCTTTCGACACCATCCCCCATTCTGGAATTATAGCTAAACTCACTAAACTAGGTATAAATCCCTATGTCACAAGATGGTTTGCCAACTGGCTCACTGACAGAACCCACACTGTAAAAGTTGCACACTCCAAATCTGACCTCAACTAGTGACAAGTGGAGTACCACAGGGTTCAGTCCTGGGACATCTCCTGTTTGGTATCTACTTCTCTGTAGTACAGGCTAACGATGTTTGCAGATGACTGCAAACTAGGAACCATAGTAGAGTCCCCAAATGATGTGGACATCCTACAGAAGGGCCTTGATAAGACTGATGCCTGGTGTCAGAGCCATGGCCTCAAGCTCAATGCCAAAAAGTGCATTGTCATCCCCTTTGGTAAAAACCTCTGTACCCATGAACTACTACATAGACAGCAGTCTACTTAACACCTAATGTGTGATAAGAGACCTTGGGACCCAGGTGGACAGTAGTCTGTCTTTTGATAGTCACATCGCCACAGTGGTCAAGAAGTCCTTTTACATGGCACACCTCATCATAAAAGGGTTCGCATCCAGGAAAAAAGAGGTCATTGTTCCCCTCTACTCGACACTCATTATAGACCCATTATAGAGTAAAACGCCCCTTTTGGAATGTACCTCACAAGATATCTGCTGCAGCTGGAAAGGCCACAGAAGTACCTCACAAAGAGGATTACTGGCCTCAAACAGATGCCCTACACTGACAGTCTCAAAAAACTCCAGCTTTACTCCGTAGCATATTGCCTACTCCGAGGTGATCTCTGCCTAACTTATAAAGCTATGTCAAACCCAGAGCTGTTGGACATGCTACACCTAAAGAAATCCCAATCCCTCCGAGCTACACACCCTAGGGACCTAAACTTTGTCACCACAATAAAAAGGACATGCTGGAGGGATCTTCCCATACTTTGGAACAGGCTACCCATCTATGTCAAGCAAAGTTCTTCATTAGCACTCTTCAAGAAAAATCTTGATGAGTGGATGGGAAATAGGAAATACACCCCAGGGATCACTTCTATGTCTCTGCACAACAGTGGCACAGGAAAATAACTTTCTTGGGTGGTGTAAGCCAGAGAGCCTTGTTGGCTAGGTTTACATAGGCCCTCGTGCCGATAGCCTAGTACCTACCTATGGACCTATAAAAAGATTTAAGAAAAAGCTAAATCTGTGCAAACCGTAAAATATTTCTTACAGGTGCAGCCACCTACATTCAGTAGGCATTGGCCTTCAAAAAACTGGTCCTTTCCAGTCCCTCTCAGGCCTTCTCAGTGCATACCCAGGGCAAACAGACCACCAAGACTTCAGTCTTAGGGTATGCAGAGATCTACACAGTGGAGTGTTTCCACCTCAGAACCAGGGAGAGTGGTAAGCCACCCCCATATGGAAAAAGTTCACAATGCCTTTCCAATTATCCTTCCCAGCCATGCCCGAGTACTTGCACCCCTAGGAGGAAAACTCGCCCTTCATGCAAAAAAACTAGATGTCCATTACTCAGGACCAATGGGTTCTAAACATTGTATCCCAGGGATACAGATTCTACTTCCACTCACTGCCAACTCCAAGCAGGTTGCCAGACCTTCCTCCAAACCAGTGGACAGAGGCTCAAAAGCAAGTACTTTCCCTTCTCCATATCAGGGCTATTCAACCTGTTCCAGTAGAACAAAGGGGACAGGGTTTTTACTCCAGACGGTTCCTGGTGCCCAGGAAAGAAGGCTCTTGGTGCCCTATCCTGGATCTATCTATTCTCAGCACCTTTCTGGTGGTTCCAAAATTCAGAATGCTTACACTGCAACAGCTTCTTCCTATGCTAGCCAAGGATGCCTGGTTAGTCACCCTAGACTTAAAAGAAGCTTATCGTCACATCCCCATAAGGGAGTCTTGCAGGAAATATCTACAATGTTCTTCATTTTTCACTGTTGCAGTCATTACATTTGGGTTATCTGCTTGCAGTAGCCCTCAGTTGACCTGATTAACAAAGTCTTGGGTCCTGCGTCAGTTGCTGTCCCTTCTTCCATGACGTCAGGTCGTCGGGTATAAAATATGCAGCCGACGCCATTACATCAGTCTTTCTTGCCGTGCGGTGCCCGAAGCAGAAGCAGTTCACAAGTGCCGGTCAGCCGACTCCTGAAATTTTTGTTTTTGAGTTTCAGAACCAAAGTCTTCAACTAAAGGTAAGTACCCCGTTGGGGAAACTTTTTCTTGCTCCTTACCGATGTCAGTAAAAGTTAATAATTGCATTACATGTGGAAAGCAAATACCTCACAAAGATTTTCATTTGTACTGTATTCCTTGCCTAGGCCCTGACCCTGACGTACCTTGCTGTCGGTTTTGTGCCTTATTTAATCAGCACACTATACGTCGGTATATTTTCACCTCCAAATACTTTGGTTCTCGGTTTAATTATCCAGAAATGTCAGTTAGCCATCTGACTACCAGGATTCCGAAAAAAATGCAAAGTTAGACAGACAGGCTGCCAAGGTCCGAAGCTGCCAACGACGCTTCTCCTAAGCCAGTCGCCAGTTCGCCGGTACTCAGTGAGGTGCTTTTGCAGCCCCTGATACCCGCTGCTTCTGATTCGCAGGCCTCTACTGAGACCCATTCAGAGTCCAGTATGCCACGTGATGCTTCAACTGTGGAACCTGTGGATGTCTCTACCTTGGATGGGTCTGGAGCTGCTGTGCAAGCACTGGCTTCTGAGGGTGTATTCAGGCCTACGGACTTGCATATTAAACCAACATCTTTTTATTTATTATTTATTTATTTTATTTTACATTTGTTGACCGGGCTAGTCCAACTGGATATATAGTACAGGCAAAACAAACAATGCTATATCACAAAAAAAAATATATATAAAGGTAAAAAAAATAAAATCTAAAATACTTATAAGATAAGTTCAACAAATTAAAAACAATAGAAAGTTGAGTTTAAGATGTTCTTTGATATGTTTTTTGAACAGAGGTAGAGTCTTGATTAGTTATTTCTTGAGGGAGTTGATTCCAGTGTTTACCTATGGAATTTGAAATTAACGCATCCCCAGCTTTTTATTGTATGATTTAGTTGAGGATACTAGGAGTTTATTTGCAGAGAAATCAGTTTTGCCAGGCTCTGAGTATTATCAGGGAAGTTAAGGGTCTTATGAATGACAAGTAATTGTTGGTAGAGTAGGTGGTTGTTTAGCTCTAGCCAATTTAGTTGTTTGAGGTTAAGACAGTGGTGAGTTCTGAGGGAGTAGCAGTAATGAATCTGGCTATACTATTATAACAGGTAGAGTTTGGTAATGTTATTTTTAGATAAGGTAGTATATATAGCTGAGGCACAAAAAGGTGGAGATCAGGTGGGTCTGTGCAATGTTTTTCTGGCTGCTGGGGTAAGGAAGGGTTTAATTCTGTAAAGTGTCCCAATTTTTTATTAACAGCTTTAATAGTAGTGTTAATATGGTCATCAAAGTTGAGATGGTTGTCACACCTAATAGTCAGTGGTCTTATCAGGTTAATAGAGGTAGAATTATTTGAGGAGATAGTGAAGAATGGTGTAGGAGATTTATTAGTAGGAGTAAAGAAAAGCTTAGTTTTGGGGTTAAGGAGGAGCAGTGTTGCATAAACCATTTTCAACGCTTTGGAAAGCTGTTTGGGTGATAGACTGGAGGAGGAAACATTTTTAGCAGTGCAGATCAAAGTCGAGTCATCTGCATATTGATGCAGGTAGCTTGTGGCACATTCAAATAAAGGTCATTGATAAATAATGAGAAAAGAAGGTCCTAAATTGATCCTTGTGGAACACCAACATTTACTGGAAGTAAGCACGATAGGTTGTTCCCCCAGAGCACTGTTTATTGCCTGTTTACGAGATAGCTTCTAAACCATTGTAGAGATTGTGAGCTGAGAGAGAAGAGGTTGAGTTTCTCAAGAAGTATATTATGGTTAACCATATCAAAAGCTTTTGATAGGTCTATGAATAGTGCTGAGGAGAAACGATTATTATTTCGATTATTATTTATGGAGTCAGAGAAGGAAAGGAGGGCTGTTGACAGTCAGCTAGAAGTTTGTTTTGAAGAAGGTAGTTAAGATCTTTCCATTATCTTAGCTAATGGGGACAGTAAGGCAATAGGGCAAAAGTTGGAGAGCTCAGAAGAAGAGCCTCCTTTATGTAGAGGAATTATATCAGATATTTTCCAAATGGTGATGTTTCCTTCAGAGATAGTCCTATTAATCAAAATAGATACAGGAGATAAATAGCTTTTGCAGCTATTTGTAAGTATTCAAATGGGTACAAGGTTTGAGTTTGATGAGAAGCTTATAAATAATGGATGCAGAGACAGGTTGAATTTGAAAGGCTTTAGATGAGACTGGAGAGGTATTTTGTGGGGATGCAGTAGGTGTGGGTAATGAATTAGCTAGGTTAGAATGGTAAAGTACTTATTAAAGGCATCTGGGATCTGAGAAGCACTATTG
This sequence comes from Protopterus annectens, assembly GCF_019279795.1. Classification (NCBI taxonomy): domain Eukaryota; kingdom Metazoa; phylum Chordata; order Ceratodontiformes; family Protopteridae; genus Protopterus; species Protopterus annectens. The sequence goes on along the minus strand of NC_056736.1, from coordinate 414,068,117 downwards.
AGGTTAAAGCCAGAAGGGATGGGAGTAGGTGAATGTCCTGGTTTAAGAAGTTTATTAACACCTGACCAGAATTTTTGAGGGGTATTTTGACTAGTTTTTTGTAGATGAAGATAAAATTTCTTTTTGTCTCTAAGAGTATCTTTCTTTGTGGCATTTCTTAATTGTTTGAAAAGGAGGTGATCAGATGGACATTTGGTAGCTCAGATTTTATTTCTAAGGATAATTTTTTCTTTGTTTGCTTTGTTAGCCATGGGGCAGTCTTGGCTCTTATCCTAGTAAATGGAGCATGATAATCAAGAATTTGTAGAAAGTTTTGTTAAAATAGGTCACTGCTTCATTAAGTTCAAGGTGTGTCAAACCAGTCACATGCCTGCAATTCAGCAAGAAAGTTATCAGGGTTGAAAAATCTTTTGTTCTTAGTTTATGAGTATTAGGATTATTTAATTTTTGTCTGAAGACATATGTAAGTATATGATCACTAATACTGTCAGGAAGGGTTCCTGGAGTATAGCTGTTGGGGGGGGGGGGGTGATTAATAAGGATCCAGTCCAAAATTGTCTCTTTATTATTTGGTTTATGGATTCTAGTTGGAGTTGTTATTAATTGCGAGAAACCATAGAGATTAATATGGTTAGTAGGCTGCTGGGATGAACAGGTTTTCCAGTCAATGTTGAAGTCACCAAGTATTATGGTTTCTTGGGGTAGTTGGTTTGAAAGGGAACTAAGTAAGTCTTCTAGAGTTTGAATATTATTACCAGGGGGGAGGTACATGCAAATTAGATAGCTTTATTGTTGTTTATCTGAAGTTTGGTTGCTAAAATTTCAGCTTTGTTACCTGTTAATGGAAGTTCATTATAAAGGGTAACTTGTAGATTAGATTTATAGATGATGGCTATACCGCCACCTTTCTTCTTCATGCGGTCATATCTAAGTATGTTATAGCCAGGAGGGGTAATTTCCTGGTCTTGAGTAGAGGGTTTTAACCAAGTTTCTGTTAGACATAATATATCAAATGCGTGCAAGTGAAGGAGTGCATGGAGGTGGTGAATTTTGTTGTTGACGCTTCTAATGTTAAGGTGAGCTATTAGAAGGGAGTTGGCTGCTTTGGTACATGAAGAATGAAGAGGTGAAGGATTAATATTTGGATTATATTCATTCATGATAGAGGGACCGGGACTAGGATGAACATCACCATGTAAGAGGAGGTGGTGATGGGAAAAAGATAGTAATTTGAGAATTTTAAGTGAGATATTAAGAATTTTTTTATTAAAGCAGAAGGTCATGTGAGATATCGTATGGTATTTTGGCAGTAGATAGTTGGAAGAACATTTAAGCCTAAATCTCGAACCATGCCTAAGAAACCGACGCCCAGGCTGCATGCTCAGGTCTCTATGCCTAAAAAGCAAATAAGAGTTGCTGAAGATCTTATAACTCGAAACAGGGGAAGCCACCACCCCCCTCCTTCTAAGAGACCTAGGACTGAAGTTGTTTATGAATCTTCTGACCAGGATTCTGTTTTTTCTGATTCTTCTTATGTTCTAGATTTGCCCTTATCTACTTATGAGGATTCTGATGCAGAGGACTCTATTCCCTCTGCTTTTTCCCCTCCAGAGGATTTTTCTTTTGGTGAAACCTTAACAATACTCTGAGAGCATTTCCACTGGGAAAGCCAGGATTTTTCTGATTCAAAACAGAGGCTTGGGGATTTCGTACTCCTGCCTCAGCATAGGCCTTTAGCTGTACCTCCTGTACTAGACATTGTTGATGATGCCTTTTCTGAATCTAGTTTGGCACCTGATTCTTGGTCTCCTGCACCTATAAAACCCGACAGATACTACAGGGTTCCTGATTCACACAAGTTCCTTTTTAAAAATCCTATTGCGGATTTAGAGACTATTTCACAGGGACCCAAGGGCATTGAGGCTTCTACTGCTAAAAATCCTACCCCTTCTGATAGAGACTCCAGGGTGCTGGATAGATGGGGTAAGAAGGTTTACACTTCTGCGACCTTGGCCATTAGGGCTTTAAACTGCCAGTTTCATATGTTAAAAGTATCAACAATATGTTATTGGATTGCTTAAACAGAAAATGATGTTGATTCCTGAATGTGCTGAAAATAAAGAATTACAGGATTTAATGCATTCTGCTGAACAGGTTGGAAAGTATACTTCGCAGTGTGGATTTGATTCATTAGGGGCCTCTTGAAGGGCTGCTGTTACTGGGTCTGTGCTCAGAAGGCATGCTTGCCTTAAGGAGCAATCTTTGCCTGATCATGTTAAAGCTAAACTGTTGGATGCTCCCTTAAATCAGGACCGCCTGTTTGGCAACAAGGCTGAGGAAGTTCTTAAAAAGATGGAAGACGAAGCTAAATCTATGCAAACTGTTAAAGATTTCTTACAAGTTCAACCTCCTAGATTTAGTAGGCACTGGCCCTCTAAGAATTGGTACTTTCCCTTCCAGGTCTTCTCAAGCCAAACCCAGACACAGCAGAAACCCCAGGTTTCAGTCCCAGGGGACACACAAGACTAAGTAGTGGGGGGTTTCTGCACCCAAATCTGGGAGTAGTAAGACCCCCTATGGAAAACTGTCTCAATGACTTGCTTTTAAACATTCCAAGCACTTCCCAACTGAATGCTCCTCTAGGCAGAAATATTGGTCTGCAGGCCAAAAACTGGGAACTCATTACCCAGGACAAATGTGTCCCAAAGATAACAGGTTTCTCCTCCACACGTTAGCAACACCAAGCAGGTGGACAGATCTACCCCCAAATCAGTGGGCAGAGACCCAAAATCAAGTACTCTCTCTCAAGCATGGAGGCTATTCAGTTGGTACCAGAAGAGGAAAAGGGACAAGGTTTCTATTCAAGACTTTTCCTGGTACCTAGAAAAGGCAATACATGGCGTCCTATTCTGGACCTTTCTAACACCTTTCTGGTGATTCCAAAATTCAAAATGTTGACTCTTCACCAGCTGCTTCCTATGCTAGGCAAAGATGCATGGTTGGCAACACTAGACTTAAAAGAAGCATACCTGCACATCCCTATCAGGGAGTCCTGCAGAAGATACCTACGCTTCAAAGCAGGCTACATGCACCATCAGTTCTCTGCACTGCCCTTTGGCTTATCTACTGCACCCAGGGTATTTACAAAGTGCCTAGCACCAGTCATTGCATTTTGCAGGCAAAGAAATAATCAATTATACCCTTACCTGGACGATTGTCTAATTCAGGCAGAAAGCCAGGACATACTTTTGAATCATCTGGCCTTTGTTCGGAGGGTACTGACTTGTCTGCGGTACACCATAAACGAAAAGAAATCACACCTGGTACCCTGTCAACAAATTATATTCCTGGGAGCAAGCTTGAATTCAACTTCCCAGATGGCTTTCCTCACGCCAGAGAAACAGATTCATTTGACAACCTACTTCAGACAAGTGGCCACAAAAACCCAGTTATCTACAAGTCAAATACTGCAAGCCTTTGGGTTCATGGCCTCCTGCATTCTTCTAATTCCATATGCAAGGCTACATATGAGGAAACTACAATGGTATCTCAAACGCCTATGGTGTCAACATTCACAGGATCTAGAAGTAATGATTCCTATCATACCTTGCCTACGCCTAGAGTTTCTTTGGTGGGCAGAGGCCTGCCACCAAAACAGGGGAATACCATTCACACTACCCCCTGCCACCCAAACCTTAACAGAAGCATTAGACTATGCATGGGGGGCTCACCTGGCAGGGAAATGCATTCAGGGCAAATGGAACCCAAGTCAAATGCACCTGCATATAAATCAAAAGGAAATGTTAGCTGTACAGAATGCTCTGGCAGCCTTCAAGGACCACATTCTTCTAGGACAACAAATGGTAGAGACGGACAGCACCACTATCGTGGTACATAAACAAGCAGGGGAGTATACATTCTTGTCCCCTCTGCAGACTAGCCATGGCATTGTGGAGCACAGGCTTGAGCTACCAAGTGAATCTACAAGCTCAGTTCCTGCCAGGAAAGTTAAATACACTGGCAGACGGACTAAGCAGAAACCTCATGGACCCACATGAGTGGAAACTGGAACCAAGGATTTTCAACATGTTGACAAGCAAATGGGAGAGCCCAGATATAGACCTGTTTGCTTCCCCCCAGAACCATCAATTGGACAAATTTTGCACAAGGATTCCCCACAAGTTAGCTTGGAAAGTGGATTCTCTATCCTTCAGCTGGAAAAACTTGTCAGTTTATGCTTTTCCTCCTCTGCCTCTGCTCTCCAAAGTACTACTAAAGATCAAACAGGACAAGCCAAGGACGATTTTCATTGCACCAGACTGGCCACGCCAACAGTGGTACCCCCTCTTGCGCAGTGGAAAAGATTTTGTGCCTGGAAGCAATCTCAAGGGATGAGAGCAGCAGTGCCCAATTTACCACAGATTTTACAATACTTGACTGAGATGGTTCATAAGGGCTTGTCCTTTTTCTCCATCAAAATTCATGCCTCAGCCATTTCAGCTCATTATAGCACAGAGCTTCCCCACTTCTCTAACCCTCTGCTCAAGCAGTTCCTCAGAGGGGCTAAAAATATAAGGCCACCCAGGAGAGCTCCAACTCCAGCCTGGGATCTTAACTTTGTTTTGGAGAAACTCGCACTCCCTCCTTTCGAGCCAGCTGTTACTGCAGATGTAAAATTCCTTTCCTGGAAAACAGCTTTCCTTTTAGCAATCACTTCTGCAAGAAGGTTATCGGAATTGCAGGCCCTTATGGCAGTGGAGCCTTTTATCATCTTTCATGCGGACAGGGTGTCCCTCAGAACCAATCTCTCTTTCATGCCCAAGGTGGTATCCAGTGTGGCTCTTAATCAGTCCATTCATTTGCCTATCGTCTTTCCTAACCCACAAAACAAAGGAGAACTGATACTGCACTCCTTAGATGTGCACAGACAACTTAAGATTCTACTTGGACAGGACTAAACCTCAAAGAAAATCTGAACTGCTGGTGGCGTTTGCTGTAGGGACAGAGGGGAAATCCATTTCAAAGCAAACCATTTCAAAATGGATAGGCCAGTGCATTCATTTCTGTTATAAGCACCATGGAAAACGTATCCTACTGGGCATCAGACCCCATTCAACCAGGGCTGCATCTACCTCTACAGCTTTTCTCAGGGGCATCCCTACCAGGGACATCCTAGAGGCTGCTACCTGGAGTTCTGTACATACTTTCACCAAGCATTATCATTTGCCAATTTTTTCTAACTCCAGAGCTGGTTTTGCCACTGCAGTTTTGCAGGGCCTTATAGCTGGTCCTAATTTTATTTAAATTCCTCCCCCAACCTTAGCTTTGGGAATCTACCCAAATGTAATGACTGCATCAGTGAAACACGAAGAACATAGTACAGTTTTGTTCAAGTGTATTCACTGTTGCAGTCCTGGTTACCCTCCCTCCAGCTCCCTTCTTTTCTTTTTGCAATACCTCTATTCTCACTTACTATGCTTAAAAAGCTTTTTGGTGTATTTGCTTTTTTGTTGGAGGTATATCCTTGTATTTATCGATTAAATTGCTCCCCATTAGGGGGGCACCTGACATCTGGGGCAAGAAAAACTGATGTAATGGCATTGGCTGCATGTTTTATACCCCTGACGACCTGACGTCATGGAAGAAGGGACAGCAACCAATGCAGGACCCAAGACTTTAATCAGGCCGACTGAGGGCTACTGCAAGCAGATACCATAAATGTAGATGTTTGAGTGTATTCACTGTTGCAGCCATTACATTTGGATTAAGTGTACACAACTGTACTTTTCAGGACAGGCTCTATGCACTGTCAGTTCTCTGCACTTCCCTTTGGCTTATCTACTTTGCCCAGAGTATTCGCAAAATGCCTGACTCCAGCCATTGCATACTGCAAGCAGAGAAATATTCAAATCTACCCATTCTTGGACGATCGCCTGATTTAGGCAGATAGTCAGGAATTGCTACTTCAGCACCTGGCATTTGTAAAAGGACTTCTAACTTCACTGGGATACACCATCAACGAAAAGCAATCACAACTGGTGCCCAGCCAACAAATTGTATTCCTGGGAACAAGCTTGAACACTCAGGACCTGGAAACAGTGATTCCCATCATACCTTGTCTAAGGGCAGAGTTCCTTTGGTGGGCAGAAGCATGCAACCACAACAAGGGACTTCCTTTCACTCAACCCCTCGCTGCCCAAACCCTGACGATAGACTCATCAGACTATGCATGGGGGCTGACATGGCAGGAAAATGCATTCAAGGCAAATGGAGCCCAGAACAAATTCCCCTGCATATCAGTCAAAAAGAGATGCTAGCTGTACAGACAAGCTCCTGATAAAGACAGACAACATCACAGTTATGTGTTACATAAAAAGGGAGGAACTCATTCTTACCCACTCTGCCTGTTAGCCATAGCTCTGTGGAACACAGCCTTGAGCATCCAAGTGCACCTACAATCTCCATTCCTGCCAAGCAAGCAAAATTCACTGGCAGATGACTTCCTACTGGACCCTTATGAGTGGAAACTGGACCCCAACTCATTCAAACTTCTAACCCAAACCACCAATTGAGCAAATTGTGCACTAGGAACCCTCACAGCAGAGCCTGGAAGGTGGATGCCCTATCCTTTCCATGGGAAAACCTCTCAGTTTATGCCTTTCATCCTCTGCCCCTCCTCTCGAGTACTACTCAAGATTAAACAGGACAGGCCAAGGGCAATCCTTATTGCACCAGACTGACCATGCCAGCACTGGTGCCCACTCCTACGCAGTCTGACAGCAGTGCCACCCTGGCATCTACATCACACACTGTTAAATAAAAACAAAGATAACAACACAGGAGGCTCAGATGCAAAAATTTACTAGTGTACACCAGGAGGCAAAAAACCATACAAGTGCAGAGTTTTGTCTGACATGATGCAGGAAGTACAGAATATTTTATAGTGTTTACATTCAGGTTTTGCCCACCTTACTGACGTGGTTAGTCACAGGGCATCTACATCACTTTTACTAACAGTATTCTATTCATAAAGATTGCTGATGTTATATTTTTTAAAAAAGCTTTCCCTTGGGGAATAATATAGCCTTGCAAAGCACCTGGTCAGTTATAATGTCTTTCTGTAAATGTTACTCCTTCAAGGTTTCAGGCCTACTTGAATACAATAGTTGGTTCAGTCTTGTAATACACTTCTTTGTTCTTCTTGCAACATTCTTCCAACAGCTGTGTCTTATCTTGGTAACATTTACAAGGCCAATTGTCCCAGAGGAAGGAGAAGAAGATTTTCAATGCTTCATACATTTAATTTCCTGACCCAGCAGATAATCATTAGTGAAAAACATAAGCTTGCTGAGCTGGCTACTGCCAGGATCAGAGTTCAAATACACTGCAGTTCCAAAGCTTCAAGCAATTACATGTAAAATCATTCTTATTGCCATATTGTTAATAGAATAAAATGCATTTTATATACTATTTGCTTTTTAACTAGCACTTTATATATGTTCAGATACATATTTTTCTAACACACACCTTTCCTGCTGTCTCAGCAGGAGGGACAGATTTTGCATCCACAGCTGCAAACCCTAAACCTTGCAGCCTGGCTTATTCCCTAAATGCACCACCAGAATCCCTCAGCAAACAGGTGCTGGACATCATCCTTGAGGCCAAAAGGCCTAGTACTAGGAAATCCTATGCTGAAAAGTGGAAAAGATACTGTTCTTGGAGTCTGTCTCAAGGAAAGGACACAGCTGTGCCCAACTTACCTCAAATCCTTGATTAACTAGCAGAGCTGCTCCACAGAGGCCTATCCTTCTCGTCCATTAAGATTCATGCCTCTGCCATCTCAGCTCATTATAATACTGAGCCTCCTCTCTTTTCTCACCCTCTTATCAAACAGTTCCTGAGAGGAGCTAACAATTTAAGGCCTCCTAGGAGAGTTCCCACCCCGACCTGGGACCTTAATTTTGTACTGGAGAAGCTCACATTCCCCCCTTTGAACCTGCTGCTTCAGCAGGGTTGAAATTTCTCTCTTGGAAAACAGCCTTACTTCTAGCTATTACTTCAGCAAGAAGAGTGTCTGAGTTACAGGCACTAATGGCAGTGGAGCCCTTAATTATTTTACATGCTGACAGGGTTTCCCTCAGTACTAACCCTTCCTTTATGCCGAAGGTGGTATCCAGTGTGGCTCTAAACCAATCCATCCATTTGCCAACCCTTTTCCCTAATCCTCAGAATAAAGGGGAAAGGATCCTGCACTCCTTGGACATGCACAGACAGCTCACGTTCTACCTTGAGAGGACTAAGCCTTTCAGAAAATCTGACCAGATGCTAGTCAGCTTTGGTACGGGGGCAGAGGGCAAGGCCATTTCAAAGCAAGCCATTTCCAAATGGATAGCACACTGCATCCATTTCTGTTACAAGCACCATGGAAAACCTACCCCTCTGGGGATCCGAACTCATTCCACTAGAGCTACTTCAACCTCCACAACATTTCTCAGGTGAGTCTGTACCGGGGACATCCTGGAAGCTGCAACCTGGAGTTCTGTACACACCTTCACCAAGCATTACCACTTACCTATTTTTTTCTAAATCCAGAGCTGGATTTGCCACAGCAGTCTTACAAGGCCTGCTAGCCAGCCCTAACACCTCTTGACTGCCTCCACCCTTCCTCTGCTTTGGAAATCAACCCAAGTGTGATGACTGCAACAGTGAAACACAAAGAACATAGTACAGTTGTGTACACTTACCATCGGCTGCATATTTTATACCCCTGACGACCCGACGTCATGGAAGAGGCGACAGCAACTGACGCAGAAATCCCAAGACTCTGGTATTCGGGCCGACTGAGGGCTACCTGCAGGCAGATAACCCAAGTGTGATGACTGCAACAGTGAGTACACTCTAACATCTACATTTATAGTAAGTGTACACAAATGTACTTTTTATACCATGAGAATAGAAGACTGCAGTGGTTATCCCACTTCGTAAGGGTTGGACCATCAACCATCCCTGGAAACTAGAGACCTGTCAGTCTGACTAGTCTAATATGCAAAGCCATGGAATGAATTACCGTGGAAATGACAAAAATGACCTAGGCAGCCTTCAGATAGGGATCCCAACCCAATTTGACTTTCTCAAGGGAAGGTCATGCCTGCTAAACCAGGTGAACAACTTTGAGAAGGTTAACAAGGCAATGGATGAGGGGAAAAAATTGTGCATACCACGTACTTGGACCTGGCTAAGTCATTCCCTACAATACCCCACTGTAGTATAGTTGAAACATTCAAACTGGGCATAAACCCCTTACATAACTTGCCGTATTGCTGTCCGACTCCGACAGGACCTAGGAAGTCAGGATTGTTGATACCATCTCCACTAAGAGAAGGTCACCAGTGGATACCTCAGGGCTCTGTACTGGGACAGTTTATATTTTGCACCTACTTCACAGAATTAAAGGCTAATGTCATGGACCTTTGGCTGACCAAGTTCACAGATGACTGCAAATTGGGAGCTGTTATAGATTCCCCCATGACACAAATGTCTTAGTGTTTAACACAGGCAAGTGACTAGCCAAAGTCATGGACTAAAACTCAATGGCAAGAAATGTCTTGTAATGCCTTTTGGGAACCTTCCACCCAAGCTAATTACTCATTTGATAAGACATCCCCAAGAGTTGACCTGGTATTCAGGAATCTGGAAACATGCATAGACCGTAATCTGGCCTTTGACTAACGTGGCCATGGTAGTAAAAAAATCATTCTGTGTTACCCAACTTATTAGTAAGGGCATGACATTGAAGTCTACGGAAGTCATATTTCCAACTTTATTCAGCCGTTATTAGACCCCTCATTGAGTATATTATTAGGGCTGATCGCGCAAAAAAAAAAGGTGGAGGAATAGCTGTTATGTTTAAAAATACCCTGAATATCCTTAAGAATCCAATTCAACCACCTATAATCTCTAACCTAGAAATTATTGCCCTACAGATCTGCTTAAACTCTCAAAAACGCATCAACCTCATTGTAACTTATATCCCACCAGGGAACAACACAGAAAACCTGGAGCAAACCCTGAGCTGGCTATCCACCAGCTACCCACAAGAAACCATAATACTTGGAGACGTTAACATAGACTGGTCTCTCTGTTCTACCCATACAACTCCACAACCTATCAATCTACATGGTTTTTCCCAAACCACCCTATCCCCAACTAGAATAGGCAACTCTTCAAAGAAAGCATCATTGACTGGATCCTTACTAATAGGGACTTAAACAACTACACCACAGGTACCCTTCCCAGTGACCTCAGTGATCACCTAATAACATATCATTAAACATAAATGCCCAACTTCTAACCCCCCCCCTATATAGACTAATCAGAAATAAAAAGAAATTCGTCCCACAACTATTTCTTGCCGACCTGAAATCCTGCAACTGGTCCATACTAAAAATCCTACCACTCGATGAGAGTGTGTCACACTTCAATGACACATTCCTTAAGATACTTGACTCACATGCCCCACATAGACAAATTAGATCCAAAGTTCATATAGCACCTTGGCTAACTAAAGAAACCAAAACCAAAATCAAACTTCGTGACCAAGCCTGGGATAAATGGAGAGCCACAAAAACCTCCCAAGATCGCACTAAATTTCAACAACTAAGAAACACCACTAAAACAGCTGTTACCCAAGATAAAAAACAATACTTCTGCCACCTCCAGCAAAAACACCAGAACAACCCAAAGAAATTCTGGGCAGGTTTTAACAACCTTCTGCAGCCAGGTAAAACCTCCACCCCAACCCCCGAGAAACTGATAGAAAGGACAGGAAGAAGTAGCCAACACCTTCAACTCCTTCTTCACTGAGGCTATCCAAAATCTAGCCAGTCAACTAACTTCCACTCCCCATCTGCTGTTCAACAGCACGACACCCCTACCCCTTCAATTTAAAGCCAGTCTCTTCCTCTTATATGCACTCCTAAAAACTCAAACCAACCACCCTAGCGGCTGACCACCTTCCTGCAGAATTCTTACAAATTGCATCTGATGTAATAGACTACCCAGTAACAATCCTTATCAATAGAACTATAACTGAGACGAACATCCCCTCTATCTGGAAGATTTCTTATATCATTCCACTTCACAAAGGAGGTACCTCCATGGAAACCTCAAATTATAGACCAATAGCTATACTGTCCCCAATAGCGAAAATCATGGAGAGATGCATCCACAAGCAACTTCTTCACTACCTAACCTTTAATCATCTCTTGTCCAACTCCCAGAACGGCTTTCGCCCCCACCATAGTACAACTACCGCCCTCCTTTCCTTTGTTGACTCCATCAATAACAATCGCAATAACAAACTTATATCCTCTGCCCTCTTTTTGGACCTATCAAAAGCTTTCGATATGGTCAATCATCAGCTCCTTCTTAACACCCTTGAAACCCTGCATCTGGACACACCAGCACTAAACTGGTTTAAGTCCTACCTCATGGGTAGGCAACAAGCTGTCCTGTGGCAAAACTGTATATCAGGACTACTCCCAAATACCATAGGTGTTCCTCAGGGCTCCATACTGGGTCCACTTCTGTTTTCCATCTTCATAAATGACCTTCAATCAGTCATCCCTAAATCCACCTGCATACAATATGCCGACGACTCCACCCTAATCTGCTCAGGCGCTCCATCTTGAATCTCCAAACCATCACTCAACATTGTTTTTCTAGTTGAAAATGGTTCACCGACTTGAAACTCCTACTTAACCCAACTAAAACGAAATTATTACTATTCTTCCCAACGTTTCTCATCCCATGGCAAAGAACTCCCAAACACTAACAATATAACCTTCCATGTTAAATCCTACAATGGGACCCTCATAACCCCTGTCACCAGTACCAAACTACTTGGAGTTACCATTGATCATAAGCTCAAATTCGACATACACATTACTCAAACCATAAAGTCTGTTAACAAAAAACTAGGATCTATGTACAGAATTAAAAATTTCTTAACTCCTTCTACCAAATTAACCATTGCCCGTACCCATCTCCTCTCTTCCCTCCTCTACGCTTCCCCGGTCCTCTCTTTCCTCAATAAACGTGAACTTAACATGCTCTCTCTTGCCTACAACCACATTGCTATATTTATAACAGGTTCCCCTTATCAAACCCACCATTGTCTTAACTTGAGGAACCTTGGCTGGCTAGAACTGCCTAATCTCCTCAAACTTAACCAACTCACCGAAGCTTACAAAATAATCAACTATCCTGATAAAACTCCCTCACTATGCAGCATTCTGACTCCGTACTCTAATCTCAATAGTCTTCGATCATCTAACAGTACCCTGATCCTAACCATTAAAGCTAAGAACTCAGGTGGGGATGTCCTCTCGCTAACTCCATTGGCAAGCCGTGGATCTCCTTGCCAAACTACCTAAGACTTGCAACCTCACGCACTCAATTCAAAAACAACCTTAAAGAATATCTCACAACACAATGGTTATGCCCTTGTCGTGCACCTGACTAACTACATATCTCATACCCTACTAGTCCCACTTCCTCCTAGCCCATTTCTCTTATCCAGATCTCTAAAATCACTCATTCCTAATATCAATGAGGATTATACCTGATCCAGTCTATTTTACATTCCTATGTGAAATTAATCCTATGTATAACCAACAGCAGGATCTTTGTCCTATATAACTTCTGTCATTTTTTCATCTTGTAAATGTTATTTGTATTCTCTTTTTTTTTTGTAACACTATTTTGTATCTATTTGAACATGTACTGACTTTTTGTTTGTTTGGAGCTTTTCTCCTCGGGCCTCTACTGAAAACGGATATGTATCCAGCTAGACTAGCCCGGTTAACAAATGTAAAATAAAATAAAATAAATAAAATAAGTATAATGCCCCCTTTGTAGTGTGTCTGACCAGACGTATGCAATGGTTGGAACGCCCACAAAGGTTCCTTACTACGAGAACCCAGGGTATAAATAAATTGTCCTATATGGATTGCCTTAAAGTCCTGTCTCTATACTCTGTTTCCTACAGGATAGGCAGTATATGCCTGCCATACAAGACATACTTCGATCCAGTTCTGATGGGCATTTTGCATATCCATAAAACAACCCGCATCAGAACCACTAGATCCAAAAATTAAAATTTTGCTTGTGACATAAGTAAGACATGCTGGCACAACAGATGTGTCTCAGAGGATGTCCTTCTATTCCAATGTTGCAGTGTTCTGCATGTGAGTTTACTGTTTCTCCTCTCCAGTTTATCCGACCAGGTGTCCAAAGTTTTTCAGTCCCTCTAGGTGCGTTGGTCATCTGATGTGGTAGCAGGTACGTGGGCCATAAAAGTGACGTCTGTACGCACCAGCCCTCAGAACTTTTCAGCCACCATTTGTATGCCAGGTGCTCCTGCTTCTTGTGGACGTCGGATCTAGAAAAATTCAGCTAAGTACCCCGTTGGATATCCTTTCAGTCCTGCTGTTATTTCTTAGTCTGTTCATGTCATCCGGAAAGGGCAAGTGTAAGTGTGGTCGGCATTCCCCGCAATGACACCCACAATCGGTGTTTCTTTTGTTTAGGTAGGGAAAATGACCACAAGAAATGCACAATTTGTAAATCATTTGTCCCTAAGACCTTACGTCGCCATCTGCAGACATTACATTTGTACTTGGAGAACCACCGCCTAAAACAAATGGCGTTGGGGATGGAGACTGCGTCCGACGCCCCATCTGAACCGCCCAAGAAGAGGGCCAAGACCTTGCGGCCTACTTTTTCAGCTGCGCCTCTTCCAGCCGTTCCTCAGTCTGTGGACGACATCAGCCTGGCCGAGGATTTGGCATCCATCTGTATGGATAAAGCGGGTACCGCTGAGGAAGCCGCACCATCTTGAGTGGATGCCACATCCATAGAGGCTACACCGGCATCTACCTTAGATGCTGGGGGGAGCCAACATTCACTCTGGGCTCGTCTGATTCCATTGCTGCTATCCCTACTCCTGACCCAAGGCCTTCTCCCAGCTGGACGCCAGCGCAAGGTCTCGAAAGAAAAATCAGAAAAAAAAAACTGCATCTCCTACTACTGAAAGCATGCTCAATTGGCAGGCCTTCAGCCAGGGTTTGTTTAATGCCTTTATAGCCCTTAGGCCTACTGCCTTACAAACCCCTAGCAATGCACCTCCCCTCCTAAGTCCGAGACCTCTCATTCCTGAAAGGAAGATAGAGCAACTAGAATAGGAGGAACTGTCTGATTCCTCAGAGGATTTCCTCTTACTCCACTCAGATCTCTCCCCAACCCCCCCCCCCCGGGATATCGATCTCCAGAGGAAGGCTGTATTGAACCTGACTCCCCTGTGGAGGATTTAACCTTTGAGGAAACTATCAGTAAGATGAAAGAACACTTTTAAAGTGGGAATCCTCAGATATGACTGATGTACAGAAGAGGTTTTATGACCTCACACAAATGGACTCCCCCAGTCCTGGTATTCCTCCTATTCAGCTGGCCTTCCTGGATGCTTTTACTTCTGCTTCCATCAACCCGGACTCCCAACCTCCAGCCCCTCGGAGAGCAGATAGACTCTACAAAGTCCCTGAGACAGTACATTTTCTGATTAAGTGCCCTTCTGCTGATCCAGCCACTATCTCCATCTCTACTGATAGGGCTTCCAAGCTGCTTCCGACCACTACAATCCTCCCAGCCGACAAAGACAGTAAGACTATGGAGAGGTTGGGAAAGAAAATTTACACCTCCGCTACCTTGTCATTCAGAGCCACTAACTACCAAACTCGTATGACCAAATATTCCTTAGTTCTGCGGGACAAAGCCACTAAGGAATTGGCTGACGTTCCATATTGTGCAGACAAAGCTTCCTTGATGTTCCTGCTAGCCCTCACCTCTCATATGAATAGACACTCCTTAAGATGCAGTTATGGTGCAGCTGAAACCTCAGCTAGGTCAGCTGCATCAGCCTCTGCACTAAGAAGATACTCATGGGTACGCCTTCAGCCTCTCCCCAATGACTTCAGGGCCAAACTTATTGATTCACCTTTGGATCACTCTGCCCTTTTTGGTGAAAAAGTGGCTGACCTATTTAAGTTCCTTTAACAAAAAGGAAAAGAATTACAAGATCTAAAACACCTCCTAGTCTCACCTATACCAAAGTCCCATAGGAACTACCCAGCTAATACTCAGTTCATTAGGAAAGCCTCTAGGCATACAGCTCCCCCGGGGTCTAGAAGACCCTAGAAGACAGCCCCCTCCGGCTAGAGTTTCTCCTTCCTCCAGCTAAAGGCCTTCCTTTCCAGGTAGAGCAGGTAGTGTCTGACTGCCTGCCAAACTTTCAAACCCCCCATCCCTTTCCCTGTCTGCCCGTCTCTCTCACCGTCTCCCTGCGTGATCACTCATTACCTCAGACAAGTAGGTTCTGTCCATCATACAGAATGGTTACTTTGTCCTGGATCCCCCCCCCCCAACAAGGCTTGGACATACCCCAGCCACCCACCAGTAAATTTACCCCTCCTACGACAGGTTCTGCAAACCCTACTAATACAAGGCACTATAGAACCAGTGCCTACAAAATCAAAAAGAAAAGGATTCTACTCCAGAATCTTTTTGGTACCCAGAAAGGATGGACCATGGAGGCCTATTCTAGACCTCTTGCTCCTCAACTCCTTCCTAAAAGTTCCTGCCTTCAGGATGCTCACTCTCCCTACTCTCTTTCTCTTCCTCCTTCCTCAGGGATTTATGGCAACTCTGGACATAAAGGATGCTTACCTTCACATACCTATAGAGCCCACTTTCAGGAAATACCTCAGATTTCTGCAGGCTCATCCCGTTTTCTGTTCTGTGCGTTGCCCTTTGGGCTTTCTACTGCTCCCAGGGTATTTGCAAAATGTCTGGCTCCAGTGATCGCTTATTGCAGGACAAAGGGGATTCAGATATTCCCCTTCCTAGATGACCCTCTAATTTAGGCAGAAGACTGTTCGTCTTCACACCCTGACCCTTCCGCTCCTTCTGCTGTTCCTAGGATTTTTAATAAACTTGCCAAAATCCCATCTGAAGCCCGCACCGGACATTGTCTTCCTGGGTTGCAGAATCTGGACAGACCTTATGAAGGCCTTCGTACCAGCAGAAAAGGTAGTGTCCATGACACACCACTTACTGCCCTTCAATCATCAGAGCTGACAGCAAGCCAATTTCTGAGACTTCTGGGTTACATGGCAGCCACCATACCCATGTTGCCCCTAGTAAGCATGCACATGAGGAAACTACAATGGTTTCCTCGGTCAATGTGGACTTAGCACTCCCATCTAGAGTTCAGGGTCCCCCTCCTTGCCTGTTTGAGATAGGAATTGAGATGGTGGGTGGCTCAGGTGGCCCAGAACCCAGGCCTCCCTCAGGCCTTCCTCTACAAACACTCCCTCCCAGACTATCCACACAGATGCCTCAGATCTGAGCTGGGGAAAAGCTCTAGGACAGAGAAAAGTGCAAGGTTTGTGGACAGACACAAACTAGACCACATAAACATCAGAGAAATGAGCACAATCCTCCTTGCTCTACAAGCCTTCCAACTCTGTCTAGAGCAGGGCCGTCTCAAGATATGCACAGACAGCACCACAGTCCTGTGGTATCTCAACAAACAGGAAGGGTGACAAAGTCATACCTTTTATGCAGACTAGCTCTGCAGGTGTTGGAACTGGCCATCTCACAGGAATTACCCTACAGGCAGCCTACATACCATCCCTACACAACTCCCAGGCAGACTTCCTAAGCAAAACCATTTCAACCACGAATGGATGCTACAAAGAGATGTTTTCCTAAATCTGGTCCACAGGTGGGATATACCACAAATAGACCTGTTCGCCTCCTCCATAAACAGGCAACTTCTAAGTTACTGCACCAGGACACACGACCCCAAGGCACTGGCAACAGATGCCTTCTCGATGACCTGGAAGGGGAAATTTCTGTATGCATTCCCACCGTTCTGCTTGATACAAAAGATGCTGCTGAAAATTCAGCAGGACTCCCCAAAAATCTTGCTGGTGACTCCTACTGGCCAAGACAACACTGGGTACCCCCTTCTCCTTCATTTGTCCAAGGGCAATCACCACAAGTTACCCCCCTCAGTGGACCTGCTGACACAGCACAAGGGGACTCAGGTTCACCCACAGTGGCAGTCCCTACACCTGATAAGATTCTGATCCCCTTCAGACAACTGTACACCGAGGACCTGCTCAGTGTTCTCCAGGAGACCAGGAAACCCAACAGAAGAAAATCCTATCTCTCGAAGTGGAAAAGGTTTTCTATTTGGTGTCTCAAAAGACAGTTGGACCCACTGGAAAGCGATATTCCTTTCATCCTGTCTTACCTGTGTGAACTAATCTAACTTTTCTCTGCCTGCCTTCCTCTGGATCCACGCCTTGCATACAGACTCCCCTCTAAACTGTTCCTCAAAGGTGTACTACACTTGAGACCACCCAGGAAACTGTCTCCTTCTGCCTGGGACCTTAACTATGTATTAGAAAAACTAATTCTAGCCCCCTTTGAGCCATTAGACAAAGCGCCCATAAACCTTTTTCACGTGGAAAACTGTTTTATTGGTAGCTCTGACCTCAGCCAGAAGGGTCTCAGAGTTGCATGCTCTTATGGCTCCACCACCGTTTTTAGTCTTCCACCTGGACAAGGGTGACTCTCAGGACTAACCCGGCATTCACTCCCAAAGTTGTGAATGACCTGTCCTTGAACCAGGCCATTCACCTGCCTACCTTCTTCCCCAACCTGCAAGGGGGATAGTGAGAGAGTACTTCATTCCCTAGACGTCCGTAGAAAACTTAGTTTTACCTACATAAAACCAAACCTTTTAAAAAATCAGACCAACTGTATGCCTCCTTTCACCTCAGAGCCCTGGGGAAAGCTGTGAGCAAACAGACCATTTTGGCTTGGCTCTCCTGAGCCACTTCTTTCTGCTACCTACACAATGGAAAGACCTTGCAGGGCAATGTCGGTCCACTCCACCAGAGCAATGGCATCTTCTGGAGCATTTTTTTAAAGGGCTAGATACTAACTCCATACTTGAGGCACCTACTTGGTCCTCCGTAACACACCCTCAACAATTACTGCAAAGTGGACCATATCTCCCGAGCCAGGGCAGGGTTTGCCAGGGCTGTCCTACACAGATTCCTGGAAACGTCATCTTAGCCACCTCCCAATCCTCAGTGAGCTTTGGCACTCACCCACATGTAGAATACTGCAACATTGGAGTAGAAGGACATAGGAAAGTTGTGTAAGATCTTGCCATAACCATAGATGTCCTTCTCTTCCATGTTGCAGTATTCCTTCCCCTCTTGTCAGACTGCACTTGCTCTCCTGGGTGACACTGGACAGTCTGTGCCCTTATAGGACTGGCTCCAACTGGAGCTCTTATATTCTGAGGGCTGGTGCGTGCAGGTGTCACTTTTATAGCCCATGTACCTGCCATGTCAGACGTCCAACGCACCTAGAGGGACTGAAAATCTTTGGAAACCTGGCCGGACGAACTGGAGAGGAAGAAGGGTAAACCCACATGTAGAGTACTGCAACATGGAAGAGAAGGACATCTATGGTTATGGTAAGATCTTGCACAACTTTCCTATCCCCATGCTCTGCTACAGGCTTCCCATTGATGTGAAGCAGAGTCCATCCCTAACCTTGTTTAAGTGTAACCTTGACCTACGGATGGAAAATCGGAAATTCACTCAGGTCTGGCCCTCATGTCTGTGATGGACAGAAGCAGACAGTAATGTCCAAACTAGCATAACCCCCACATGCACACAATCTCTAGAAACTTCCTAACATGTCCCCTCCTAATAAATGCCCATGATACCTGGGGATTCAGTTGGGTTGGCTTGCACGGCTGGGCTTATAAAGGTCCTGATGGTTGATTGCCTAGTATGTACTAATGAATTTATAAATGAATTATAATATGGCAGGCAAGGACATGTAGAAAGAAAATAAAAGATAGTACAAAAATTGAAAAGTTGGAAGTTCTTATCTATGGATATGGATAGTCAAGTACAAGCAGTGAAAATGTTTCTAGTCTCTCTAATCCTGTGTAATTAATAAAGAATTGAAGGAATTTGAGAGGAAAGAGGGTAAGAGTTAAGTGGGATAAGTTGTTCCTCCTCATTGAGCAGTGTAGTTTAGGATTGAAAGATTTGAAGGAATACTTTAGAGCTACACAATTTATGTCTAATGTATGTAACACAAGAAGAAAGACTACAAATCAAAGAGGCAAGAAATGATGTTGAAATGGGGGAAGAGTAAGATTTTGAATGCAGGCCCTTAAACAGAATAACAACAACCATACAGAATATTATATTTACAAAGCAGCAGAAAGTATTTTAAGAATTAAGTCAACATGGGAAAGGAGATTATATCAGTGGGGATAACTGCAAGTGGAGGCACAGAAAATAAACGAGGAAGTTGGAATTTATTGTTCGTGTTTCACTGTTGCAGTCCTTACAAAATGGGTTATCTGGCTCCCGGTAACCCATAGTCGGCCAGAATACCAAAGTCCTTGGTATATGACGTCTGCTGCCTTCAGTTTAGACCTGACGTCAGGTACAAAAGAAGGCAGTCAACGCCATTTCCTCAGTCTTTCTTGCCACAGAGTTTGAAGCATTTTGCACAATTGCCGGTCAGCAGAGTACCTTCTTGTATTCCGACTGCTTAGTTGAAGACCTCCTCAGATAAGTACCCCGTTGGGGACCCTATTTTCTTGCTTTAACGAATGTCAGAAAAAGTTAATAACTGTCTTGCCTGTGGAAAACAGATTCCGCACTATGATTTTCACTCCTATTGTTTTACTTGTTTGGGCCTTGAGCACGACATCCCTAATTGTGTTCTCTGTGCTTCTTTCAACCCGCATACCATATGCCGTAGAGCTAGGATCTTGTTCAAACATTTTGGAGTTTGGCCTAAGTTCGTCGGTATGGCGTCTTCTGGTCTCCTGGCTCCAGATGTTCCTAAGAAGTGCAAGGATAAGGGCCGCGGCATGCTTAGGGTTAAATTAGCCGACAACGTCCCTGTTAAGTTGGTTGTCAGCCCAGCGGTAGTCACTGAGGTGCTTTCTTTGCCCCTGCAGTCCACAGAAGTTCAGCAGCAGGCATCTGCGGAGACCTTTTCTGTGTCCTCTTCCACTTCTTCTGACCCTCTGCCAGTCACCCCCTCTGGATCCGGAGCCGTTAAGCAGATGCCAGCTTCTGAGGCCTTTTTTCTATGCCCAGAGACAAGATCCAGACCCGACAACCTTGATTCAGACTTCTGTGGTGGCTAGGCCTCCTGAGTCCCTCCAGATTTCTAGCAGGCCATCCAGCCGAACATCTACTCCAAAGCAGGCGCCAGCCTCCCCTCAGATCCCTCCAGCTCAGATGGTTAAAATGGCTAGTGATCTCTTGACCCTTATAAAGGGCTCTCAGCCACCTCCTTCTAAAAGGATTAGGGAATTGTCCGCAGAAGCTTTCTTTGCATCAGACTCTGAGGTTTCCAGCAACTCTGCTGATGAAGAGGGAAACCCTCCACTTTTTACTGGTTTTGAGGATTCTGATGCAGAAGACTCCATCCCTTCTGCCTCCCCTCCAGAAGATTTTTCTTTTGGAGATGCTCTGAATACTCTTGGGGAGCATTTCAAATGGAAAAGTCAGGACTACCCTCAGTCTAAGAAACTGATTAGGGAATTCTTGGATTTGCCACAGCGTAAGCCTTTGGCTATCCCTCCAGTTTTGGAAGTTGTTGATGTTTTCATGGAGAATTCTTTGACTCCTAATTCTTTTCTTCCTGCTCCCAGAAAGCCTGACTGGTATTAGAGTTCCTGATTCTCATCAGTTCCTTTTCAAGAATCCTAGTGCTGATCCAGAGATTTCTCAGGGCCCTAAGGGTGTTAAAGTCACGGTTGCTAAAAATCCTGTTCCTTCTGACAAGGAATCTAGGGCCTTGGATAGATGGGGTAAAAAGGTTTATACATCTTCCACCCTGGCTATTAGGTCTGTTAATTGTCCTTTTCATATGCTTAAGTATCAGCAGCATACTTTGGAGGCTATTAAGGCTAGAATTGCTGGTGTTCCTTCCCTGATTGAAGAGTAAGGACATGCAAGATTTATTGAATTCTGCCACTGTTGTCACTAAACATTCTCTACATTGTGGTTTCGACACTTTGGAGGCTTCTTGCAGGGCAGCAGCCACTGGTTCTGTCATTCAAAGACATGCTTGGCTCAGGGAACAGCCCCTTTCTGAACCTGTCAAATCTAAATTACTGGATGTGCCTTTGCACAAGGACAATTTTTTTGGTAGCAAAGCAGAAGAGGTGATGAAAAAGTTGGAGGATAAGGCTAAATCTATGCAAACTGTTAAGGACTTTCTGCAAGTTCAGCCTCCTCGTTTTAGTAGACATTACCCTTCTAAGAATTGGACTTTTCCTGACCCTAGTAAACAGAGTCACACTAGGCCTAGGGTTACAGGTCTTCTAGGAGATCGACTTCCACCCCTCAAGAGGCTAAGCACTGGCAGGCTTCCTCTTCAGAATCGACGAGTTCTAAGCAAACTTCCCAAAGCAAGCATTCCCAGTGACTCCAGCCTTCCCCTGCGTGCCTCTGCGGGCCCAGGGTTTTCTTTGGGGGGAAGGTTAGCCATTTTTGCAAATGTCTGGTTCACCATCAAAGATGACAAATGGGTGCTCAAAATAGTATCCCAGGGCTTCAGGTTCTCCTTTCACACCTTCCCTGTCCACCAAGGATACCCAGATATCTCCCAAATCAAAGGGCAGAAGCAGAAAAACAAGTTTCTTCTTTACTAAGCCTGGGAGCAATAGAGCCAGTTCCTGCACTACAGATAGGACAGGGTTTCTACTCGAGGCTTTTCCTGGTCCCCAAAAAAGGGGGCACCTGGCGCCCTATTCTAGATTTGTCCATTCTCAACACTTTTCCTGGTGATTCCCAAATTCAAAATGCTCACTCTTCAGCAGTTGCTGCCAATGCTGGCCAAGGATTCCTGGCTGGTGACTTTGGATCTCAAAGAAGCTTATCTGCACATCCCAATAAGGGAAAGCTGCAGGCAGTTCCTTCACTTCAGGGCGGGGAACAGGCGCTTCCAATTGTCTGCACTGCCCTTTGACTTATCTACTGCTCCCAGAGTTTTTACCAAATGCCTGGCTGCAGTCATTGCTTTTTGCAGGCAAAGAAACATTCATATTTACCTTTACTTGGACGATCGTCTTATTCAGGCAAACACTCCAGAGAAAACTTCTAAAGGATTTGGACTTTGTAAAGAACCTTCTCACCTATTTGGGTTTACACCATCAACGAAAAGAAGTCAAAATTGGTACCCACCAGGGAGATTGTATTCCTGGGAGCGAGCCTGAACACAGCTGCCCAGATGGTATTCCTCCCTCAGGAGAAACAAATGGATCTTTTCAAATTACTTCAAAAATTTGGCAAGCATGACACAGCTCTCTGCAAGGCAATTCCTGCAAGCCCTGGTATTCATGGCTTCATGTATCTAATGATCCCAAATGCCAGACTGCATGTGAGGAAAATACAGTGATTCCCTGCCTGTGGACGGAATTCCTTTGGTGGGCGACGGCCTGTGCATGGAACAAAGGCCTGCCTTTCTGTCCATCTCCTGCCAGCCAGACTCACACCACAGATGGTCTTGGACTATGCTTGAGGAGCACATCTAGAGGGCAGATGCATTCAGGGAACTTGGAACTGTCAACAGTTTCATTTGCACATAAACCTGAAGGAATTGATGGCAGTCCAGCAGGCCTTAATGGCTTTCAAACGTCATCTCTCTCTCCCGGTACTCTTCTGGTCAGGACAGACAACACACAGTCATGTGGTACATCAACAATCTGGGAGGGATGCACTCTTACCCCCTGTGCAGACAAAGCATGATACTATGGTCCATAGCAGCTTCCATGGGCATTCATCTGACACCTTGGCAGACCGGTTGAGCAGGCAGGTCCTGGATCCTCATGAGTGGCTACTAAATAAGACCATCTTCTGTCGCATCATTCAGCATTGGGGCACTCCCCAGGTGGATCTCTTCTCATCTCCAACCAGCCACCTTCTTCCAACCTTTTGCACCAAGGATCATCACAACAAGGCTTGGAAGGTGGATGCTCTGTCCTTCCCCTGGACACTGCTCTCTATCTATGCATTCCCTCCTCTGCCTCTTCTTCCCAGAGTGCTATTAAAGATAAGAGACGAAAAACCAAGGGCCATCATCATAGCTCCAGACTGGGCCAGACAACATTGGTATCCACTACTTCGCAGTCTCTCCCAGTCTCAGCCTTGGCATCTTCCCCTAATACCAGATCTCTTGGTTCAGGAGGGGGGAAAAATTCTGCATCCTCATCTTCAGACTCTGCATTTGGTAGCTTGGCTCATAATTTAAACCTTTCCCAACAAGTGGTTGAGGTCCTTCGTGAGGCCAGGAGGCCTAGCACTAGGAAATCTTATGCAGATAAATGGAAAAGATTCTCCATTTGGATGCAGACTAGAGGGGAAGACCCTTCTCAACCTACT
Source organism: Protopterus annectens (assembly GCF_019279795.1). Classification (NCBI taxonomy): domain Eukaryota; kingdom Metazoa; phylum Chordata; order Ceratodontiformes; family Protopteridae; genus Protopterus; species Protopterus annectens. The sequence continues at coordinate 414,044,553 of NC_056736.1, read as the reverse complement.
CTTCCTCTTATTCTTGACTATCTGGCAGGCTTGCTTAATGGTGGACTTTCCTTTTCTTCTATCAAAATCCATGCTTCAGCTATTTCTGCTCATTGTTCCTTTGAGCATCAAATTTTCTCTCATCCCTTGATGAAACAGTTCCTCAGGGGAGCTAGCAATTTCAAATCTCCCAGAAGGGCACCTACTCCTGCTTGGGATCTCACTTTTGTACTTGAGAAACTTACTCTGCCTCCTTTTGAACCAGCTGCCTCAGCAGACCTGAAGTTTCTCTCCTGGAAAACTGCCTTTCTTTTGGCTATTACTTCAGCTAGAAGAGTTTTTGAGCTGCAGGCCTTAATGGCAGTAGAGCCTTTTATCATCTTCCATGTGGATTGGTTTTCTCTTTAAAATAATCCCTCCCTTATGCCTAAGGTGGTTTCTAGCCTGACTTTTAACCAGTCTAAACACCTGCCTACCTTCTTTCCTAATCCTCAGAATACAGGGGAAAGGTTACTGCATTCCCCTGGATGTGCATAGACCGCTTAGATTTTACCTGGACAGGACTAAATCTTTTTGAAAGACGGATCAGTTGTTGGCCAGTTTTGCTCCTGGAGCTCAGGGCAAAGCTATTTCTAAACAGACCATTTCTAAGTGGATTGCTCATTGTATTCACTTTTGTTACTTACAGCATGGCAAGGTTTCTCCTCAGAGTATTAGGACCCATTCTACTAGGGCAGCCTCTACCTCCGCAGCTTTTTTAAGAGGTGTAGAAAAAGATGCTAAGGATGAAGGTACCAGGTAACAGGAAAAAAGGAATGCCTAAGATGAGGTTTATGGATGTGGTGAGAGAGGACATGCAGGTGGTTGGTGTGACCGAGCAAGATGCAGTGGACAGGAAGAAATGGAAACAGATGATCTGCTGTTGCGACTCCTAACGGGAACAGCCAAAAGAAGATGATGACCTACTAGAGACGTACTGAAAGCAGCTACATGGACCTCTGTCCACACTTTCACTAAACATTACAATTTACCCTTGTTTTCTAAGTCCAGGGCTGGTTTTGCCACTGCAGTGTTGCAGGGCATCCTTACTAACCCTTAAACAGTGGGTGTTCCTCCTCCCTTTAGTTTTTTTTCCTGGGCTTTGGGAATCAACCCATTTTGTAAGGACTGCAGCAGTAAAACATGATGAACCTAGTACAGTTGTGTACTCTTAACCATAAATGTAGATGTTTGAATATATTCACTGTTGCAGTCCTGGTATCCTCCCCCCCCCCCTTCCATTCCCCCTTTTTTCCTAGGGCACATACTGGATTTTCTTTTCCTAGTCTAACCTTTTTTTGGGTGGGCTCCTGACAGATAAGGCAAGAAAAATTGAGGAAATGGCGTCTGCTGTCTTTTGTACCTGACGTCAGGCCTAAACCGAAGGCAGCCGACGCCATATATCAAGGACTTTGGTATTCTGGCCGATTGTTGGTTGCCGAGCTGGATAACCCATTTTGTAAGGACTGCAACAGTGAATACACTCAAACATCTACATTTATGGTAAGTGTACACAAGTGTACTTTTAAAAAGTCAGATTTGGATGAGGCTAAGCAGAAGTTTGGACTGTTGGGACTGAGGACTGACTTATTTACCAGAGATTGTTAACAGTATAGGCAAAGAAGAATAAATAGGGAGTGTCAAATGAAAGACCAGCTGTGATTTAGTTTATAGCTGATTCTAGAACAGAAGCTGTAGTTAAAAAGGGATCATTTGTAGGGCATATAACTGTAAGAATCCATTAGAAGAGACTGGGAAATAAGGATGGAAAGTCTGTGTACAAAGGAACAATTAGTGAGTATTTGTATGTCCCCAGATTTGCAGCAAAGTCTAGATTTTGGCATTTTTGCACTAAGTATCAGTATAGGTATTTTATAACCTAGGTAAACTTCGAGTTTTTTCTACAGGTAGACTACAGTTGTTGATGTGATGAGAAACCAGGGTACTTAAGAACATATTTTTTAGGAATGTAATGAGTTGGTGGATTTTGAAAATTCCCTGTAGGGTGCTTTGTCAGAAGTTTCAGGGGAGTTAATTATTGTAACTAAGGAAATTATTCTTTTGAGTTGCTATGTAAATACTGAATTGCTTAGACATAGTAAGGCCTACTAATTTTAGGGGTGTTGGCTGCCAAAAAAGCAGTCAGTAGGAAATGGAAATCAAAAACTAGACCGACCATAAAAGAATTATAGGTGGGATCTTTGGAAAAGGCAATGAACATTCATCATAGAGATTAAGGGAATCTATGGGAAAAATACATGCTTAAATGTTTAGGAGGAGGAGTGGAATTTCTGTAAAGGATAGATTTGAGCAATCAAAGTAATGTCAGATTCAATAACTGTTAAGAAATAAACCATGTGATATGTATGAAATGGTAAAAATCTATGTAATGGTTTGTTTGCTGTGTAATATCTGCAGTTAATAAAGGTGTTTAAAATACTGCCACTGTTAATTCTTCATTCTTGGTTTGTTGCACTTTTGCCTTGTCTATTCTTCCATGTTAATTTTTGGGGGAAATGTGTTAGTTTAAGATGTATTCATTATATAGCTTTATCAGTCTTTTTACTAAAAAAAAATCCTTTGGATTGTCAGTAGTTTTGATTTGACATTGTTCCGATTGGTTATCTTATATTCTTATTCTTCTATTGCTAACCATTTCTTTCTATTCAAGACAGTTAAGAGCTTTTTAAAGTTATTAAATTGCTTAATCTGATGTTATCTGTTTCATTATTTTTCATGACTGGATCTTGGATCCGACATAGGATCATATCCGACACTTCACAAACATAGATTCAAGGCTCAAGCTCCGCCCTTTCCCATAATCCCCTTCTGCACTCAACTCCCAAGATCTCATTTGCCATGTTTCTGTACAGATGTGATTCCTGGCTCAGAGCTGCTTATTTTGAATTTGTGAGAATTTATTAAGATGAGGGTTTTTTTTTCCTTTTTTGTTAAGTTTAGCTAGTTCTCTTCGCTATTCTCCCGTTCCTTTTTCTAGCTAGTCACTGGCATTAGGGTGCATTTAGAAGTCCTTTTTTTTTCCCCTAGGTGGAGCCTTTTTTGGTTTTTGACTTAACTCTGTCTGTAACAGTAATTCATAACATTATTATTAGGGTTAGTTGTATTCCTTCGGTGCGTGGGACAAATTTCTTTGGTAGTTAACTGTCATCTGTGTTTTGTGTGTGTGTGTCTTTTAAGTATGTTTGAGAAAGACAAACCTACAGGTTTTAAAAGGTGCTCTTCTTGTGGGCATAAGATGCCAAATTCTTACGCCCACAAGAAGTGTGTTTATTGCTTGGGAGACAAATACCTCATGGCTGATTGCTCAGTATGTGTGGCATTCAACCCTCTAGTCCTGGCGGGCTGCCGAAACAAATTGCTGCTTAAGGGTATGGCTCAAGGGGTCCCTTTGTCTTTGGGTCCCCTTCTTCTTCTTCAGGCCTTAAGGAGTCAAAAAGGAAAGCTCCATCTCTTTCTCTGGGTACTTCTCCTTTTATGTCTGAAAAAGACTCGAGCTTTCGGATCACAGATCTCTGGATCCAAAACTGCCTGTGGCCATCTCTGATCCAGCATCTCAGGATCCGTCGGTAGGTTCCGAGGTCTCTTCGGATCAGAGGCTCTCGGATACTTTTGCAGTCGGGTCCCCCTTGGATCAGTCTACTCATTTGGATCCGAGGAGGGCTGTCCAGCAGGTATCGAAAATGACATGTTCATTGGATCCAATATTAACTTTTTGAAGGCTCCCCTTCAGAATCCACTAGGGATCCGAAGCACTCAGCTCCTAGGCATCGGAGCTGATCTTCAGATCGGGGGTATCATCGGTCTGCTTCGGGGTCCAGGCTGGATTCCCCAGCAAAATCTACTTGTTCTTCAGGTTCCTCTAGATCCTTCAGGAGCCTTTTGCCCACTGATATGGACAGGATGATGAGCTTTGTCAGGGCCCAGATAGAGATGGGCCTCTGCATCTCCACCCTGCTGGGCTTGCGAGCCCCAGCCCCAAAGTCACCTTCTCCTCTTCCAATTCTCCTGGTTTTGGAACTCCAGGACCCAGTTTACCCAAGGAAGATGTCGACTGGTTCAGGAAAGCATGCTTTTCTGACTCCATCAGGGTCCCTGGCTAAGTCGATTCTGTTACCATTGGATCAGAGCAGGTCTGGGTAGGGGGTCAGGTCTGGGCTTGTCTGACCGGTCCTTTCTTTGGGGGCCACGGCCGTCGACAACTTGGGGAAGCAACCGGGGTTGGCCCTGCTCCTTCATCCCAGGTTGTTTTGGCTTCCGGGGATGGGGATGGAATTTCCTTTAAGTCCATCGACCTTTTGGGTGGTAGGGAGGACTTTCTTCAGGTCTGAAGCAGTGTCTTCTCTACCGGGTATGTCCCAGCCCATCACTGTTCTAAGCCCATCCTGTCCGCGGTCAGTCCTCCCGAGATAGCCTTCAGGGGGCAACTAAACCCTAGGGGGGTTCCCTTCCCTTCCGAGTCCTCCACTGAGTCCCACACAGAGGAGGTGCCATGGAAGAGAATGTGCAAGAGAAGAGGAGGAACTTGGACTCGCCCATGGAGTCCCTCACGGAGGGCACGGATTTTGATGAACGGGGATGGGTCCCCCAGGTCCGCTTGCGTCTGTTTTGAAGACATTGGGGAGCTATTAAAACATAAAGGCAGATGGTCTTCCCATCCCCTGTCTTCAGATGAGTCTGTGTTTCTGAAGGCTTTCGGGAGAGGCCCATCTACTTCCTGGGTACCTCCCCTACAGCCAAGCTCATTGACCTTATTTCACGCAGGGCATGAAAGGAACCTGACACTATGAAACCAGTCCTGAAGAAGGCTGACAATTTCTTGAGCCCTCCTTCAGACAGGATGAATTGGAGCAAAGGCATTGCAGTTGATGCCATTGTGGTTGCTGCGGCCACCAAAAAGGAGCTGGCTGAACAGAACTCCCCCGTCCATCCCCCAAACAGGGAATCTCGGGTGATAGTCATCAGAAGTGCATCTACACCTCAGTCAGGTTTGTTTTGAGAGCTCTTAACTATCTGGCACTCTTTACCTGCTTGCAAAGAGACCTGGTTACTGAACTAACCAATTCTCTTTCAGAGTTGTCTGTGAAGGGCTTCAAGAAGGTCTTTCCCCAGCTTACTACTACCTTCCCTCTAATGCTGCTGAGTGTACCTCTGAAGAGGCCGGTGCAGGCATTGCTTTGGGGCATCATGCTTGGATGCAGTTGTGCAGGTTTGTCAAACCCTTTAAGGCATCTTTCAGTAATGCCTCATTTGATAGCTGCTCGCTTTTTGGACTATCCGTCAAGGAGATTTTGACCTGCAAAGAGCAGGAAGGGAAGATGCTGTCAGCAGTAAGGATCAGGTTTTCTACACCCCCCCCCTAAAAGTCCTTTTCCAAGAACCAATGGGGAGGTAGCAAACTTTGGTTCCGTAAGTCGGAGTTCCTCCCAGGAAGCTGCAGAGGATCCCTCTTCTAGAGACAGAGGAAGAGGGAAAATGGTGGACACCGCCCTAGAGGCAGAGGGGGGTTTGCAGAACAAGGGCATCTGAGAACTTTTTCTGAGAAGCCCTTTCAGTGTCCCTGAGGCATTGCCTGACCGTCCTCCCCTGGAGACGGTAGGGGGTTGGTTCTCATTGCATCCGAATGCCTGGACAGCCATAACAAATGATCGGTGAGTGCTTAATATATCCAGGCATTGTTGCATTCCCTTTTCCCAACCTCCTCCAGGTACCAATAAGTTCTCCCTGACAAGCCACCCAGTCAGAGAGAACTGGCTGAAAGAGAAGTTTTAAAGCTTCTAGAAAAAAAAAGCCATCCAGGAGGTCCCGAGAGTGCAAAGAGGGCCTGGAAGTTCTTGCTTCTTTTTGGTGCCAAAAAAGACTGGGAACTTGCATCTGATGTTGGACCTCAGCAAGTTGAACCTGTTTGTCAAGAAGTCGAAGTTCTGGATGGGCACTGGCCAGTCCATCCTGCCACTTTTGCACAAGGAAGAGTAGATTTGCTCCATAGATCTCCAGGACGTCTACTATTACATCAAGATATACAGACGCTCCAAGAGGCATCCGAGCTTCCGGCTGGGAGCCAGTCATTTTCAATTCAGAGCCCTGCCCTTTAGACTCACCACAGTCCCCAAGGTGTTTACCAAATGCTTGACAGTGTTAGCAGGTCACTTGAGACTACAGGGATTCCAGGTCTTCAGGTCACTTTCTTCATGCAACAAACATTCCCGGTGAGTCCAGCATGTTGGCAGACAGACTTAGCAGGTCCATCTTGAACCTGTACAAATGGTCCCTAAACCCATCAGTGGCGTCATAGATATTTGGCCAATGGGGCCAACCTTGTTGTGACTTTTTGGTTCTCTAATGAACAATAAATGCATCAGGTACTTTATCCTGATTCCCCCAAAAGGGCAGTCCCCCAGGGACACTGTAGTCCATGATTGGCTTCCAGGTTTCCTTTATGCATATCCACCAATCCCATTGATCCCCAAACTACTGCAGAAAGCCCACAAACTGAAATGTTCCTTGCCTCATCTGGTGTGGTTTTCCTTCCTACGGTCTCATCTGAAGGTATCCTCCAGGGATACTAAATCCCATACTATGTCATTACTCGTCCCTCTGAGCTGCACTCTCAGAGCCTTCGATCCCTTCGTCTAACCACATGGTTTCTCCAATTCCCATTATTCTAAGAGAGTCCAGGCTTCCCCTGTTAGGAAAATTATTCTGACCTCCCACAAACCCTCTACTCAAAAACTCTACAACAGTAGGTGGAAATGTTTTTTTGTTTTTGGCTGCTGAAAGAAATCTCGACCCCTTTGACCCTTCTCTGCTCCATTTTCAGATATCCTTCTGTTTTCATCATCCCTTTATCAAGAAGGTGCCTGTTTCTCTACCATAAAGCTGCAGTCAGTGGCCATTTCCAACTTTCATGTTATTAGGGAGCCTACCCTTTTCTCTAGACAATGCAAGGCCTTCATTAAAGGAGTTTTTCTTCTTAGGCCTCATGTCAAGGATCCTTATCTCTCTTGGGATTTGACTATGATGTTACACTCTCTCACTCAAAGCCCGTTTGAGACGGCTCATTTCTGTGATATTAAGTTCCTGTCCTGGAGGACTGTTTTTCTTTTGGCCATAACTTTGGGTAAGAGGGTCTCAGAATTAGTCCTGGTCATCCAAGCTGCCATGTATCATTTTTCACAGACAGAGTGGCCTTGAGAACTAATCCTTCTTCATGTCCAAGGTAGCCACTGAAAATAATATCAACCAGGCTTTTCAGCGACTTATCTTTTTTCCAAATCATTCCAACAAAGAGGAATATTTGTTTGGGTTTTAGGAATGAATTCAGGAACAGGAACATTGAAAAGGATAATGGAGTCAGAAATTATACAGTTGTCATTCCGTAGAGCTTTACAAAGATAATTAAAGTTTAACCAAAATGGGAAAATTATTTTGCAATTAACCATGTGTCCAGTCAGCATCAGGGTGTCCACATGTCCAGCATTTAATTTAATCTTTCTTGTACATTATTGCTAGTCTGTGTGGGGTGAAGAAACATCTGTGTAAAAAATTTCCATGTGTGTATACGCCAGAACAGGGAAGATGTGGATTCCTTCACTGACTGTAAACAAAGTTTTTTTTTATCTCTTTCTGAGAATACTTGTGTATTAACTTCACTTGAATAATTGCAAAATGAAACATATGTTTTGCTAAAGTCATTTCTAAGAATTTTATAACTAACAGATATGCATGATGTGTTCTTGAGAGAACTATTAATTGTTGAGATAGAATCCAAGATTTTTAAGTTACTCTTATTGTATACCTCTAATGAGGTAATGAGCTTAGTATGTATAAAATTCTTACAAGTTTGGATAGCCAGCCATTTGCAGTTTTGCAAACTGTATTTGCTGATAAAATAGTCTGCAGAACTTATTTTATTAGCTGAGAGAAATTGATTGTAATGTAATAGGTCACCCTTCTTAAATTCTAACATTTCATTCGTTTGTGTAAGCAGTAGGAAACGTAATTATTAGTAAATTCTTAATTAGTTGATTAGAAAACAAGCTTTTTAAACAACAGCAATGTTTGGTTTATAATAGGTGTGAGAACAAGTTTTGACCTTTCACTTTGAATGTATATTTTTAAAATCCATGTAAATATGTATGTATTTGAGTATATGGTTCAAGCAATGTACACTATTACTATTAAGAAGTAAGGTTTCATGTATTGATTTCCATTATGATGTATAAGAAGTATTATTCCAAAGCAACACTATGTTAATAAATGTGGAGTTTAAATAAAAATCAGTGTTTGGAAACACTATACCTCCTTCATCCCAGCTTGTGGTGTGCCAGAGAAGAGAAATTCTTGTTTTTTTTTTTTTTTTGGGGGATACCAAAGTAAGTTGAGTAATACGTTATTAATTTTCTGTTTAATTTTCCCAGGTGGGGGAATTATTAGAACTAGGCCAATGAATAAGATTTTTAGGTAACAGTATCATTTTGATTAAAGTTAATCTGTCTTCAGATGTGAAGATGAGTCTGTTCCAACTGTCAGACTAGTAATTGAGTTTATAAGTTGGTGGTAATTAGATGAGTGTTTTTTATAATTAGGCTCAGTAATGATACCTAGATATTTAGTATGTGTGCCTTCCCAGTTTGCCTGTCTTTTTTCCAAGTTTCATAGTAACATTTTTATTCACTAGAAGTGCCTGAGTTTTGTTGTGATTGAATTTTGGTCCAGAGATATTTGCAAAGTCTAGATTGTTATAGGTGATCTATTGAATTTTCAATATCACTAGAAGTTATTAGTAGGTCATCACCAAACAGTTGTATCTTGGGGGATAATTTGTGATAATTTGTCTTGCACTTTATATCTAACACTGTCATTATTTCTAACATAATTTGCAAGAGGCTCAATAGCCAGGGCAAAGAGTAATGGGGAGAGGGGGCACCCCTGTTTAATGCCTCTTAATATTTCAAATGGGCTGAATAGATAGGATCCGAACTTTACATAGGCTATGGACTTTTCATATAGTTTAATTAATCCTATAAAGTTTGGGGAGAAATTGTATTTTTGCAGAGCTTAAAACAGATTTGGCCAACTTAGGGAATCAAAGCTTTATCTATATCAAGGCTTTAAAATAGAAAGCTCATTGTTTTCTTGTTTGCTAAGTCTGTTAAGGAGAGTAATCTAATTGCATTGTCTTGTACCTTTCTATTTTTGATAAAGCTGGTTTGGTCTTCATGAATTAATGTTGAAAGAATTAATATTATTTAATCTGTCAAGACATGAATATCTTGTAATCAATGTTAAGCAAAAAAAATGGACTGTGAGGTATGCAAAGGCTGGGCTGTTTATTTGGTTTTAAGATTAAGATGGAATATTTCCATGAGGGAGGGATATTTGGTGTAGTTTTAACATTGAGCAAGATTGTCAAGATGTTATCAGGTAAGAGTTTGTATAACTCCGGAATTAGACCATCCAGCCCTGGTTCCTGTTTTGTCTTAACATTTTTTTATTTGTTCCTTTAATTCGGTAAAGAAAAAGGATTTGTCTTTGTTATTAATACTGTGTTTGGATAGCTTCTTTTGAATATTGTTAGCAAAGTTGTCTATACTTTTATCACTTGTGGATGAGTTAATATTCTTGTAATGGTTTTAAAACATAATATATTTTTCAGATCTGTAACTTTGATAGTCTGATTATTTCTAGTGTATATTTCTTTTGTATGATTTTTTTCATTTAAATATTTAGATCTAATCGCAATCCTGTGCATACTGTTGGGATTAATTGACTAGGATTGTAATCTGATTTTTTTCCAGATTTATTGATATTTTATGCTGCATGATATCCAGATGTTCCTTGTTCAGTTTACATACATCAGCTAATACAGATTTGTCATTTGATGTTTGTTTTAGTTCATCAGTTTCTTTTTATATGTCTACCAGTTTTTTATCCCCTCTTTTATTTATATACCAACTTAAGTCTTTACCATGTAAGACTACCTTTAAAGTGTCCCATAGGATAATATCTGAAACCTCTCCATTATTATAGGCGCCTAGGTAACGGTTTATTTCATCTAGAAACCATTCTTTAAATCCTTGTACTGTTACTAGATAAGCAGGTGGTCTTTGGCAGAATTTTAAGGGGTCAGTATTAAGTGTTGCTTTGAAGGTAATGGCATTGTGGTCAGACATAGGGCATAATGTCAGTATTACATTATCAGTTTTGGCCAGTAAAGAACTGGTTAGAAAGACTTTGTCTATGTTGGTCTGTTTGCCAAATCTGTAAGAGTAGCGAGAATACTTCAGGGAGGATAATATTTTTATACAATCAGTGTTAATTAGGTTTCTGTCTTTTATGTAGCTGGCAACAGGGGACATCTTAAAGGGCATAGAGTTTGTGGTATCTGTGGAGGACAAGATGCAATTAAAATCACCTGCTAATAGTAACTCACCTTTAGACTTCGTTGTGGTGTCTAAATGTTTTTTCACAGTTTTAGTCTCAATACCCGGTATCCAGTAGGCGTTTGCAAAAGTGTACATCTTTTTATCTAGTTTTAGTATGACTAAAGCAAGCATACCATCATTGCTTGAGTATGAGTCAACTATTTCTGGAATTCTCATTGATTTTCTGTGTAAAATTAGGACACCTCTTCTTTTGTGGTTGTAGTTTGAACTTACCAAAATCATATAATCCTTAAAAGGTTAAGTTGTTTAGATCTTCTGTTACTAAGTGGGATTCCTGAATGAATGCAAAATCTGCTTTATGTAGCATTAAATATTTGTTGACCGTACTTCTTTTCATGGGGTTGTTCAACCCATGTTGTAGTTTTTTTTAATGTTAGGCTTACCATTTGTTTTTATTTTTACCTAGTTAGGAAATGGTGGTGTGTGGCATAATCCTGAGGCTCCAGTGGATTATGGAACAGAAAAAGATAAAGCCAATTGTCCCTTCTATCTTAAAACAGGAGCATGTCGGTTTGGTGAAAGGTAATGAATCATTTACTTGAATGAAACTTTCATTGTTACAGATTTTTATGCTGTAATAAAATGGCAAGAAAATATACTAAACAAAAAAAAAAAACTTAATTGAGAAGTGGCATTCATTTGATTCTCCTTTAATGCATAGTCTTTGTGGCTGTGCGTTTAAATCCGCAGTAAAATACTCATGATCTAAACAGACAAAAGTAGACTGTGATGCTTTCAGTTTGCAGACATTTTCCACTTTCTGAAGTCGTATGCTGATGAGAGAATCTGATGGGTAGAGTTCTTTTTTCAGAACAATTAGTGTGTACATAATGACAGCATGAACAGTCTGCAAGTATTTGTGGAATACAAGATTGTAAATTAAAATTCATAATATAGTCTCACTCCTTTTACCTGCTTGTTAGATGTATGTGGGACAACATTTAGTTGAATGCCTTCCATCCTAAGGAGTGTCTGTTGTGTTCTCCAGATTGAAACAAGCTTGCTGATGGTAACCAGGGTGTCTGTTTTCTTTACTGGAAGTCTGGGTTCAGTAGTGGACTGTGTGCCTGAGGCCACACTTGCTGGGATGCCCTAAAATGCCCTGGTAGTAAATACTAATCTGCAGGTGGAAGCAGGATGTTATTACAGTAGAAAAACTGAAAGATCTAACACTGGTGACCCTTCTGTGCTCCTCTTGGCCATACTGTTGTTGTGACTATCCTTTCTTTTACTCTAGTTGGACTGATGTTCTTCGTGTTTCACTGTTGCAGTCATTACATTTGGGTTATCTGCTTGCAGGTAGCTCTCAGTCGGCCTGATTAACAAAGTCTTGGGTCCTGCGTTGGTTGCTGTCCTTTCTTCCATGACGTCAGGTCATCAGGGGTATAAAACATGCAGCCGACGCCATTACATCAGTCTTTCGTGCCGTGCGGTGCCCGAAGCAGAAGCAGTTCACAAGTGCTGGTCAGCCAACTCCTGAAATTTTCGTTTTTGAGTTTCAAAACCGAAGTCTTCAGCTAAAAGCTAAGTACCCCGTTGGGGAAACTTTTTCTTGCTTTTAACCAATGCCAGTAAAAGTAAATAATTGCATTACTTGTGGAAAGCAAATACCTCATAAGGGTTCTAACTTGTCTGGGGTACACCGTAAACAAAAATAAATCACACCTGGTACCATGTCAACAAATTATATTCCTGGGAGCAAGCTTGAATACAACTTCCCAGATGGCTTTCCTCACGCCAGAGAAACAAATTCATTTAACAACTTACTTCAAACAAGTGGCCACATAAACCCTGCTATCTGCAAGACAAATACTGCAAGCCTTGGGGTTCATGGCCTCCTGCATTCTTCTAATTCCATATGCAAGACCGTGTATGAGGAAACTACAGTGATATCTAAAAAGCCTATGGTGTCAACATTCTCAGGATCTAGAAGCAATGATTCCTATCATACCTTGCCTACGTCTAGAGTTCTGCCATTCACACTAACCCTGCTGCCCAAACCCTGACTACACATGTATCAGACTATGCATGGGGGTCTCGCCTGGCAGGGAAGTGCATTCAGGGCAAAAGGAACCCATGTCAAATGCACCTGCATATCAATCAAAAAGAAGTGTTAGCTGTACAGAATGCTCTGACAGCCTTCAAGGACTACATTCTTCCAGGACAACTAATGGTAAAGATGGACAGCACGCTTATGTGGTACATAAATGAGTAGGGGGGTACACATTCTTACTCCCTCTGCAGACTAGCCATGGCATTGTGGAACACAGCCTTGAGCTACCAAGTGCATCTGCAAGCTCAATTCCTTCCAGGAAAATTGAATACACGGGCAGACTGATTAAGCAGAAATCTCATGGATCCACACGAGTGGAAACTGGAACCATGGATTTTCAACATGTTGACAAGCAAATGGGGGAGCCCAGACATCTATTTGTCTCCCCCCAACATTCAAATGGACAATGCGTTCCTAGAACGCTCATTAGAACTAAAGCAAGTATCTAAGGGGCTACGGATTTTTAAATTGCCCCATGGCTTTGAGGAAGGCACTGCTTTATTTTCAGAGCTTTTATCCTTATTTGATAAAGCTGGCTTTGATTTACTGAAACTAATTATTCGTAATAACATTGAAAAATTAAACATGTTGAATGAGAAGATGTTCTTCATCTCACATTGCTGCAGTCCTTACATATGGGTAGTCCGCTGTCCTCGGTCGGCCCGAATACCAAAGTATTAGGCTGACGTCAGTCAAGGCGCTTAAAACTGACATCAGGGTACAAAAGCGCATGACCGACGTCATTTCCTCAGTCTTTTTTGCCCGCTTGGTCCGATGCAGAAGCAGCGTTGCAAGTGCCGTTCGGCGTTCTGAAATTTTTCGAATTCGGAGTTTCAGACCGAATCCAAGTTGGCTAAGTACCCCGTTGGGGATTATTTTGTTTTTTTCTTGCCTCAGTGTTTTACCGGATGTCAGAAAAAGTGAATAACTGTATTTCTTGTGGGAAACAGATACCGCATAGGGATTATCATTCTTTGTGCATTCCTTGTTTGGGGCCTGAGCACGACGTTGTTGGGTGTCGCTTTTGTGCTAGGTTCAATAAACGCACTATTAAGCGAAGGTTGGATTGTGCTAGGCTGGTCTTTGGGAAGCGGTGCAATTATAATATGCCGTCGGATTCTCCGGCGCCCGCTTCTGTGAAGAAGCGCAAAGACAAAACAGTTAAACCCAGGCAAGATGAGTCGTCCGTTCCGGACGCCGGTTCTTTAGAGGCTTCAGTGGAACCGGTGGTTCCGACGGAGACTTCTCTGGAGTCTCAGGGGGAGACTTTGATTTTGCAGGAGGTGGTCTCTCAGGAGGCAGGTCAGGCTGAAGGGGCTTCCCAAGTTACTGTACTCCCCTCCCTTCCTAGGGTGGTTAGGCCTTCTCCTTCTGTTTCCAAGGCTTCTCCCAGAGGCAGGCCAGTTTCAGCTTCTGTTGGTGTCACTCCTAGTTCAGCAGGGTCTGTGCCTAAGAAGCACATGCTTAAAATGGCAGAAGATTTAATTACTCTGATTAGAGGTTCACTGCCCCCTCCTGATAAGAGGCCTAGGGTGGAGCCAGAGTTGGGAAGTTTTGAGCAGGCTTCGGATATTTCAGAGTCTTCAGCTGAAGACTTGCAGGAGTATTCTCCTTATTCTGATTCTGATGCAGATGATTCCACTCCTTCTGCTTCTCCTCCAGAGGATTTTTCTTTTTCAGAGACACTTCATTCAATGAGGGAACATTTTAAGTGGGAAGGTCAGGACTTCTCTGATTCTAGGAAAAGGCTTAGGGAGTTTTTGCTGTTACCCCAGCATAGGCCCTTGGCTATACCCCCTGTTCTGGATGTTGTGGAAGATGTGTTTGCAGAGGCTTCACTTAATCCTGATTCTCTGCCTCCTGCTCCTGTTAAACCGGATAGGTATTACAGGGTGCCTGAGGCTCATAAATATCTTTATAAGAGTCCTAGGCGGACCCAGAAACTATTAGTCAGGGACCTAAGGGTGTCAAGGCCTCTGTTGTAAAAATCCGGTTCCTCTAGATAAAGAAGCCAGAGCTTTGGATAGATGGGGAAAGAAGGTCTATACATCTTCTACCTTAGCTATGAGGGCTTTGAATTGCCAGTTTCATATGTTGAAATATCAAAACTTTCTTCTTTCTCAATTGAAGTCTAAGGTGGATGCTCTGGCGGAAGGCATTGAGTGTAAAGAGTTGCAAGATTTGGTGCATGTCTCTGAACAAGTGGGTAAGCATTCATTACAGTGTGGTTTTGATGCTGTGCAGGCCTCGTCTAGGGTGGCTGCCACTGGCTCAGTTCTTCGCAGGCACGCCTGGTTAAAGGATCAGAATTTATCTGACCATGTTAAGACAAGGATTTTGGATGCTCCTTTGCAGTCTGATGTGTTGTTTGGTTCACCTGTGGAATCAGTCTTGAAGAAAATGGAAGACAAGGCTAAGTCTATGCAGGCTGTTAAGGATTTTTGCAAGTTCAGCCTCCAAGTTTAGTAGGAATTGGCCTGCTAAGGGGTGGACGTATCCTTCTTATGATTCTCAGTCTATGGGTAGATCTAGTCGTGGTAGGGACAGAGCTCAGTGTTCTTTCAGCGCGAGAACAGGGAGCTCACGTGCACAATCTTGGTGAGGGTAGGGGCCAGTCCTTTCGTAAACAGGCCCAATGACCTACTTTTCAGCTGCCAGATCCTTCTTGCCTGGCAGCACCTTTGGGAGGAAGGTTAGCACTCTTCAAGGAAAATTGGATGTTGATTACCCAAGACAAATGGGTATTGGATATCATACACCAGGGTTACAAGTTTTATTTCCATACCTTGCCTCCTTTCAAAGGCATGCCGGACGTTCCTCCTCAGCAAAGACTAGAGGCTCGCAAGCAAATTTCTTTACTACTTCAAATAGGGGCCATACAAACGGTTCCTCTGCCAGAAGTGGGCCTAGGATTTTATTCTCGCCTGTTTCTAGTACCAAAGAAAGGAAACACGTGGAGACCAATTTTGGATTTATCCATCCTCAACACATATCTGGACATTCCCAAGTTCAAAATGTTAACGTTACAACAGCTTTTACCTCTGCTGGGCAAAGATCACTGGATGGTGACTCTGGATCTCAAAGAGGCTTACCTTCATGTTCCTATCAGGCCCAGTTGCAGGAAGTATCTGCGTTCGGGCTGGGACTTCACATTATCAGTTCTCTGCATTGCCCTTTGGCTTATCTACTGCCCAGAGTGTTCACGAAGGTTCTGGCTCCAGTGGTAGCTTTCTTCAGGCTAAGAGGAATACAGATCTATCCTTATTTGGACGATTGCCTGATACTGGCCCAAGAAAAGGACGAACTTCTTCATCATTTACAGTATGTGATGGCAGTGTTAAGATGCCTGGGGTATTCTGTGAACGAAATAAAGTCCAGTCTAGTACCCTCTCAGGACATGTGCTTTCTGGGTGTGAGACTGAATACAGCATCCCAGATGGCCTTTTTGACCCCGGACAAACAAAAGAATCATTCTCTTTACTTCCACCAGTTGTCTCATCAGTCCAGGCTGACTGCAAGGACAGTCCTTCAAGCCTTGGGGTTCATGGCATCTTGTATTCTGGTACTTCCCAATGCCAAACTGCATATGAGGAAGCTACAATGGTATCTCAAGAATGTATGGACACAGCACTGCCAAGATTTGGACACTGTCATTCAAATAATACCTTGCATTCAAAAGGAATTTTTGTGGTGGGCTCAGGAATGTCACCTAAACAAGGGACTCTCTGTGACCCGGCCAGAGGCGAGTCAGATTTTAACGACAGATGCCTCAGACAAAGCTTGGGGAGCTCATCTAAATGGAAAATGGATACAAGACACGTGGCCTGCCAGACTTCAACATCTACATATCAACTTGAAGGAGATGTTAGCAGTCCGATTTGCATTGATAGCTTTCAAGGATTTACTTCTTCCAGGGCAGGTGTTGATTCAAACAGACAACACAACTGTCATGTGGTACATCAACAAGCAAGGGGGAACGCATTCTTATCCTCTATGCAGTCAAGCAATGATTTTGTGGGAGACTGCTCTCAGTTTACAGCTAAATCTTCAGGCAAGGTTTCTGCCAGGAGCACAGAACTCCTTAGCAGATGTGTTGAGCAGACAAATTATGGATCCCCACGAGTGAAAATTGGATCCTCATGTATTCCAGAGATTGACAGTGTTATGGGGAACTCCAGACATAGATCTGTTCGCTTCTCCACTAAATTACCAGCTGCCAAAGTTTTGCACAAAAAGGTTTCATCCCTCAGCTTGGAAAGTGGATGCTCTCTCATTCAATTGGAGCAATCTTCACGTGTATGCCTTTCCGCCTCTGCCTCTCCTCCCAAGGGTACTGCTGAAGGTCAGACAGGACAAGCCAAACATGATTTTAATAGCTCCAGATTGGCCTCGACAGCACTGGTACCCATTACTGAGAAGTCTGGTACAGGAGCCTCCATGGCCTTTGCCTTCGATTCCTCACCTGCTGTCTCAGGAGAACGGTCATTTACTCAATGTCAAACTTCATTCTCTACATCTGACAGCCTGGCATATTCTGGTTTAAACCCTGGAGGGTCTCAGCTTCCACAACAAGTTTTGAATGTTATTTTGGAGGCCAGAAGGCCTAATACAAGGAAAGTTTACGAGATAAATGGAGGAGATTTTTATTTTGGAGTACAGCAAAGGACTTTGATGTTTCTAAACCTAATTTAAGTGTGGCGCTTCAATACCTTACTGAGTTATTGGACAAAGGTTTGTCCTTCTCCTCTATAAAGGTTCATGCTGCAGCAATCTCTGCTCACTATGACTGTGACCCACCATTATTTTCTCAGCCTTTGTTTAAGCAATTCCTTAGAGTGGCAAAGAATATAAGACCCCCACGTAGAGCTCCTACTCCTGCTTGGGATCTCAATTTTGTGTTGGAGAAACTCACTCTACAACCTTTTGAGCCTGCAGCATCGGCAGAGTTGAAATATTTATCTTGGAAGACTGCTTTTTTGTTGGCCATTACCTCTGCGAGAAGGGTTTCTGAATTACAGGCCCTTATGGCAGTTGAGCCTTTCTTAATTTTCCACAAGGATAGGGTGTCTTTGCATACTAACCCTTCTTTTATGCCAAAAGTGGTTTCTAGTGTGGATTTAAACCAAACTATTAATTTGCCTACTTTTTATGCAAACCCCCAAAATAAAGGGGAAAAGATTTTGCACACTTTGGATATTCACAGACAGTTGCGATATTATTTGAGCAGAACTAAAGGGTTCAGGCAGTCTCAGCAGTTGTTTGTTTCTTTTGCTTTGGGTTCTCAGGGCAAACCTGTTTCAAAACAAACTATTTCTAAGTGGATTGGTTTTTGTATTGCTTTCTGTTATTCCCATCATGGTATGGAGATTCCAGCTGGGATTAGGCCTCATTCCACTAGGGCTACTGCCACTTCTACAGCTTTTTAAGGGGTGGCTTCTAAAGATATTTTGGAAGCAGCTACTTGGAGTTCAGTGCATACTTTCTCTAAGCATTACCACCTTCCACTTTACTCTAAATCTAGGGCTGGATTTGCAACTGCAATTTTACAAGGCATGTTGGCAGCTCCTAATGCTTTATAGTTTTGCCATCCTCCCTTACCTCTGCTTTGGGATTCTACCCATATGTAAGGACTGCAGCAATGTGAGATGAAGAACATAGTACAGTTTTGTACCTACCATAAATGTAGATGTTCGAAGATCCACATTGCTGCAGTCCAACTTACCCTCCCTCCTTCCCCTCTGTTGTTGAAGGTGGTGGTGTGGTTTGTGTTGTACATATTGTAAATATAGTTAGTGCACGGGTGGTTGGTTGGGTTTTGCTGGTTTTTGGCTTTGGCCTGTCTTGTTAGGGCCTTCTGACATCTGGGGCAAGAAAAGACTGAGGAAATGACGTTGGTCATGCGCTTTTGTACCCTGACGTCCTGATGTCAATTTTAAGCGCCTTGACCGACGTCAGCCTAATACTTTGGTATTCGGGCCGACCGAGGACAGCGGACTACCCATATGTAAGGACTGCAGCAATGTGGATCTTCGAACATCTACATTTATGGTAGGTACAAAACTGTACTTTATGTCAACTAGATAGAAACATCAGAGCAGATCTTCTGTTTGAGCACAACAAATTCAGACTTGATAATATATACAAAGATATGGACAGGTACATTAATAAAGGTCTTGAAATTAAAAACCACAAAATAGAAAGAGACAGTAAAGATTACAAGAATAATAGAGTGTACACACATTTTAAGGAATATAAAAATATGCAACATTTTAATCATACTTTTGGAAATTTTAATCATGGCATGCAAAATTTTAATCAAGGTTTTGAACACATAAACAGACACAATATGAACAACAATGAAGAACTACCAACAGTTTTTTTAGACCAGCCGGTGCTAAGGAGGTCGGAAAGAATAAGGGACAGACAGGGCAGCAACAAATACCCACCGCACAATCATTACAACAAGGGGGAACAAAGAATGAATCCCTGGCACAGATAGACACTACAGTTTATAACCATGGGCCCAATACTGATTTGATTATTCACCAAGATTTGGGTGACTGCTCTATATCCACACTAGCAGGTTTTAGTTTATTTAATTACACTAAACACAATTTTGACAATAACTATTTAGGACTGTTCTGTAAAGGTTTTAAATTTGTACCTTCGTCTTATTTGGACATTGGTAGTGTGTTGATTAATTTGAAATTGTACACAAGACTTTTAAATTTAAAAATATTTTTTCATTCTAACAATCTCATTTTAGATTCACATTTTATCACTCCTAAGCGTTCTAGCATTTTTATTCCCCCCCAACATTTTTTAATTCTAATCTTTGAGAAGCTTTGTGAAAACCAAATCAGACGAGTTTTAAATCAGAAAGCTGTGACTAAATTTAACTTAACTACAGCTGAACAGTTTTGTTTAAAAGAAATAACTAGTTCTGATAAATACAGGATTATGAAGCCAGACAAAGGTGGGGGGGTAGTCATAATGTTGAGCACTGATTATTACACAAAAATGATAGACCTTCTAAATGATGACACATATGAAAAAGTGACTAGGTATGAAGTAAATAAAGCCTATACTAAAATTGACTGGTTAACTTATGATTATTTGATGGATGCAAGTATTGATCAGAACACTTATAAATACATATCTGTTGAATTTCCTATCACACCTTCAATTTTTGGTATCCCAAAAATTCACAAGGATATACAAAACCCTCCATTTAGACCAATTGGCTCAGCCAAGGGGTTCTAAAACTGAAGCTTTAGCAGCATTTGTTGATTTAAAATGCAAAGGAGTTATGAATAGTTTACCTCACATTCTCAGAGACTCTTGGCATTGTTTAGAACTTGTCAGAGAATTTTCAAAAAATTTTGATTTTCAAACCAATTTTCTGATGGCTACTATCGATGTAGTAAATTTATTTTCTGTTATCCCTCATGAAAAGGGGACAGAAATGTTTGAAATTTGTCTAAATAGACACAACAGCTCGAATTACTCTGAAAATCGGTTACTTACATCAATGCTAGAATTAGTGTTAGAAAATAATTTTGTTTATTTTAACAACAATTATTATATACAGAAAAAAGGTGTAGCTATGGGGGCCAGATGTGCCCCCATTTATGCAAATCTAGTTCCAGCACAATGGGAGTTTGAATTTGTATTTACCAGTGTATTTTGGAAGAAGATTTTACTTTACCTACGTTACTTGGACGACATTCTAATTTTTTGGGACGACATTCTAATTTTTTGGGGAGGATCTAAGGAAGAGTTTACTGATTTAATTAAATACTTAGAACAAACTACTGATTTTTTAAAGTTTACTAGTCATATTTATGAAAACAACGTGGAAATCTTGGATATTAAGCTCTCAGTTGTCAATAACAATATTGCATCTACCCTATTTAAGAAAAAAACACACTCAAATTCATTCCTACATTTTGACAGTTGTCACCCTTTTTTTCAAAAGAGGAACTTGGTTAAAGGCCAAATGGTTAGACTGTCTAGAATAATAAGTGATAATCGATTGTTTGAACAGGAACTAGATAAACTAATGAGTATGTTCTATGAAAGAGGATATCCCCATGATTTAGTATCCATCATTAGTCAAGAGGTAAAAACAAAGAGGCTGACGACATACAAACCCATTATCACTTGTGACACACTGGACGAGATTATTCCCAAGGTCAATATCAATAGGAATGACGCACTAATTATTCCATATAACAACAAAACAAATGAGATTGTGACTTGTATCCAAGAAGTATGGACCAGTGTTATAGACACAGATTTTGAGATTTCAACTATTTTAGGAACAACACCCAACATAGTATTTAGCAAAGGGAAAAACTTAAAGAAATTGTTTGAAAACAATACTAATAGTGATCTGTTGAGACATTCTAAGATGAGTAAGTGTGGATCATGTCAAGTCTGTAGATTTATTAACGACGGTCCATACACAACAATTTACAATTATGGAAAAACTATTAAATGTCCAGGCCATTGCAACTGCAATTCCACCATGGTTGTTTATTTAGCAACATGTTCAGTATGTCATGCATTCTATATAGGGAAAACTATTAGAAGACTAAAAACACGTGTTATTGAACATCTTAGTGATATAAAAAGACGCAAGACTACCAACATGTTATTTAATCATAGTATTAACTGTACTAATTTTAAACGTTTTTTATTTTTTGTTATTGACAAAGTATCTGTTAACGTACACACAGGTGGAGATGTAAAAAATTTACTTGAAGCCAAAGAATGTTTATGGCATCTTAGGTTGAGCGCCAGCAAATGGCCTGGTCTTGATCAAATTTCCATTTCTAGCATACTCAAACTTCGATCACATTTTATATGAATTAATTAATTGATTTATTTTGTATTCATATTTTAAATTTTAAAATTTCTGAACACACACACATTCAGTTTTTAACATTGTTTTTTTAAAAAATAATTTATTATATTAAAAGACATTTATACTATTTATCATTTTTATTTGAGAAAACACAAAATATTATATTAATGACATACAATAGTTATTTAATATATTTAATATATTTATTTATTTATATAACAGTAGAATTACTTGTTTAAATATTGATTCTCATATTTATTTAACATTAAGTAGACTACTATAAATTATTTAAATTATTTTTAACACTACCAGTATTTTGATCAACATTATATTTTGTTACATTTTAAGACTACATTGATGTTTGGTTTTTATTTTCATCATACACAAGTATCTAATATTTACAAATACAAATATCTATTATACAAACATTTAAGCTGTAAGAAATTCACAAGTGGTTTTGTGTACCTTTAAGATACACACGTTCTGTTTTTTTAATTAATTGATTAATTATTTGATTGATGCTATTGTAACAGTATTTAAGGGATGACTAGCAACTTTTAATTGTACTCTGATGATGCCCCAGTTGATGGGTGAAAGCGCTTAGTATCGTTGGTTCGCAGGTTGTGGATTTTGTTTCTTGTTGGTTTCGTATTTCGTTTTTCAAATTAAAAGTATTTTTACAAAGACCGGGACTCAAGGTTGCTGTTCATTTCAGCTTACTGGTTTATTCAGCAATTGATGACATCTCCCCCCAGAACTACCAGTTGGACAAGTTTTGCACAAGGACTCCCCACAAAGAAGCCTGGAAAGTGGATGCTCTGTCTTGTCTTTCAGCTGGAAAAACCTATCAGTCTACGCCTTTCCCCGTCTGCCTCTGCTCTCCAGAGTTCTGCTAAAAGTCAAACAGGACAAACCAAGAATGATTTTGATCGCGCCAGACTGGCCACGCCACCACTGGTACCCACTCCTGCGCAGTGTGTCACAAATATCTCCATGGCACCTGCCTCAGACCCCTCACTTGCTGTCTCAGCAGGAGAACCAAGTCCTGCGCACTCAACTTCCAACATTGAACCTTGCAGCCTAGCTAGTCACTTAAACTCACCCTTATCACTTAGCAAACCTGTGATGGATGTCATCTTGGAGGCGAGAAGGCCTAGTACTAGAAAATCTTATGCTGGCAAATGGAAAAGATTCTGTGCCTGGAACCAATCTTTAGGGATGAGCACAGCAGCGCCCAGTTTACCTCAGATTTTGCAATACTTAACTGAGATGCTTCACAAGGGCCTGTCTTTTTCCTCTATTAAAATCCACGCTTCAGCTGTTTCATCTCACTATAATACAGAACCACCCCTCTTCTCTTATCCCCTGCTCAGGCAGTATCTCAGAGGGGCAAAGAACTTGAGACCACCCAGGAAAGCCGCTACCCCTGCCTGGGACCTTAACATTGTTTTGGAGAAGCTCACTCTGTCTCCTTTCGAGCCCGCTGCTACTGCAGACTTAAAATTTCTTTCTTGGAAAACATCCTTCCTTTTAGCAATGAGTTCAGCTAGAAGGATATCTGAATTGCAGGCCCTTATGGCAATGGAGTCTTTCATCATCTTTCATGTGGACAGAGTATCTTTAAGGACCAATCCATCCTTCATGCCCAAGGTGGTTTCCAGTGTGGCTCTTAATCATTCCATTCATTTGCCAACCTTCTTTCCCAATCCACAGAACAAAGGGGAACGGATTCTGCATTCCTTGGATGTGCACAGACAACAGGACTAAATCTCGAAGAAAATCTGAACAATTGCTGGTAGCATTTGCTGCAGGGGCAGATGGGAAGGCTATTTCAAAACAAACCATTTCTAAATGGATAAGCCATTGCATTAATTTCTGCTATAAGCACCATGGAAAACCTATCCCCCAGAGGATCAGATCTCACTCCACCAGTGCTGCACCTACTTCTGCAGCCTTTCTCAGAGGTGTTCCTACCAGGGATATTCTAGAAGCTCCTTCCTGGAGTTCTGTACATACTTTCACCAAGCATTATCATTTACCAGTTTTCTCTAAATCCAGAGCTGGCTTTGCCACTGCTGTCTTGCAGGGCCTTATAGCTGGTCCTAATGCTGTATAAACTCCTCCTCCCAACCTTAGCTTTGGGAATCTACCCAAATGTAATGACTGCAACAGTGAAACACAAAGAACATAGTACAGTTGTGTACACTTACCATAAATGTAGATGTTCGAGTGTGTTCACTGTTGCAGTCCTGGTTACCCTCCCTCCAGCCCCCTAATTTTCTCTGGCTCTACCTCTACTTTCTTTTACTATGCTTAAAAGCCTTTTTGGTGTATTTTATTTTGGTTGGAGGTATATTTTTGTGTTTTTAATTTTATTTGCTCCCCATTTGGGGGGCACCTGACATCTGGGGAAAGAAAAACTGATGTAATGGCTTTGGATGCATGTTTTATACCCCTAACGACCTGACGTCGTGGCAGAAGGGTCATCAACCGACGCAGGACCCAAGGCTTTGTTAATCAGGCTAACTGAGGGCAACCTGCCAGCAGATGACCCAAATGTAATGACTGCAACAGTGAATACACTCGAACATCTACATTTATGGTAAGTGTACACAACTGTACTTTGTACACACCTTCACCAAGCATTACCACCTACCTATTTTTTCTAAATCCAGAGCTGGATTTGCTACAGCAGTCTTACAAGGCCTGCTAGCCAGCCCTAACTCCTCTTGAATGCCTCCACCCTTCCTCAGCTTTGGAAATCAACCCAAGTGTGATGACTGCAACAGTGAAACACGAAGAACATAGTACAGTTGTGTACACTTACCATAAATTTAGATGTTCGAGTGTATTCACTGTTGCAATCCTGGTTTCCCTCCCACCGGCCCCCTGTTTTTCTCTATCCTTTCTGCCTATCCTCTCTATGGCCATTTTTTATGGCAGGGGGTATTTACTTTTTACTGGTGGTGTTCCACACCATATACTAGCTTCCTATTTGGGGGGGCTCCTGACATCTGGGGCAAGAAAAACTGATGTAATGGCGTCTGCTTCCTGTTTTATACCCCTGATGTCATGGAAGAAGCAACAGTATCCGATGCAGAAATCCCAAGACTGTGGTATTCGGGCCGACTGAGGTCTACCTACAGGCAGATAACCCAAATGTGATGGCTGCAACTGTGAATACACTCTAACATCTACATTTATGGTAAGTGTACACAACTGTACTTTCTCTGCTTTGCCGTTTGGCCTTCTACTGCCCCAGGTGTATTCACCAAATCCCTTGATCCTGTGATTGCTTTTTGCAGGCTAAGGGGGATATGAGTCTTTCCCTTCTTAGAGGATCTCCTCCTTCAGGCATCCTCTCCAGAGGTTGTACTGCAGCATCTTCACTTTACCATTTCTCTTCAGCAAAGTCTGGGGTTCACTATAAATTCAAAAACTCTTTTCTGATTCCTTTACACTGTCATGTATTTCTGGGATGCAGGACCCAGACTATTCCAATGCTGGCATCCCTGCCTTCACCCAAGGCCTTGACTCTCATTTCTTTCTTTCAGTCCCTTCTTCCTCTGGCCTTTATCACAACAAGAGAGTTTCTGCCAGCTCTAGGTTTTATGGCCCCCACCATTCCTATGCTCCCTTTTACCAAACTCCACATGAGAAAATTTCAGCGCTTTCTAAAGTCAGTTTGGCTTCATCATTCTCATCCCCTGGACTACTTAGATGTTTGTGTTTCACTGTTGCAGTCATTACAATTGGGTTATCCTGCAGGCAGGCTACCCGCAGTCGGCCTGAGTTCCAAAGTCTAGGTCCAGCATCTGTTGCTGTCGCCTCCTCCCTGACGTCAGTGCGCCAGTGATATAAAAGATACAGCCGACACCATTTTCTTCAGTCTTTCTTGCCGCGCAGTGCCCGAAGTAAAAGCAGTTCGTAAATGCTGGTCGGCCGACTCCTGAAGTTTTCAAATTTCAGATCCGAAGTCTTCATTAAAGCTAAGTACCCCATTGGGGAACCTTTTTTTGTTTCTCCAGACCGATGTCAGAAAAAGTTAATAACTGTATTTCTTGTGGGAAGCAAATACCTCATAAGGATTTTCATTCTTACTGTATTCCTTGCCTAGGCCCTGACCATAACATTGCTAGTTGTCGGTTTTGTGCCAGATTTAACCAATGCACTATTAAGCGTCGGTACGATTTTGCATTCCATTACTTTGGCAGAAAATTTAATTATATAATGCCGTCGGATCAGCCGACTACCGGAGTTTACAAAAAACGAAAAGAAAAAGAAAAGGACGGGCATCCGAGATCCAAAACAGATGAGGCTTCTTCTAGGCCTGTCGCCGGTTCTCAGTGAGGTGCTTTCGCAGCCCCTGACGCCTGCTACCTCAGAGCCACAGGCCGCTTCCGACTCCCACATGGAGCCAACTGGGCCTCTGGAAACTCAAGGTATTGGACACTCGGAAACTATTCCCTCAGATGGGTCCAGAGCCGCTGAACAGGCATCGGCTTCTGAGGGTGTTTTCAGGCCTACATAGTTATATGTGAAACCTACTTCAGCTACAAAGGCAAAGACTAAAGCAGCTTTAAAGACAAAGAAACAAGTACAACATTCACCTGGATAGGCCTCCATGCCTAAAAAACAGAAGCTTAAAATGGCCGTAGACCTTATTACTTTGATCAGGGGTTCCCATCCCCCTCCTGAAAAGAGGCCTAGGCAAGAGTTAGAATATGAATCTTCAGACCAGGTTTCCATTTCCTCTGATTCCTCCTCCTCTGAACAGGATTACTCTATTCCTCCCTATGAGGATTCTGATGCTGAAGAATCTATCCCTTCAGCCTCTCCTCCTGAGGATTATTCTTTTGGGGAAACACTGCATACTATGAGGGAGCATTTCCACTGGGAGAGCCAAGACTACTCAGAATCCAAAAAAAGGCTCAGAGATTTCCTTTTATTGCCCCAGCACAGGCCCCTTGCTATCCTGCCTGTTTTAGACATTGTAGATGATGTTTTTTCAGAGTCCAGTTTTTCTCCAGACTCTCTGCCACCAGCCACATAAAATTTGATGGGATACAAAGTGGCAATAGTGTTTCTTTTTTAGATGTGAATTGAAAAGGAATAATAGGTGAACATGTGGTCACTGGGATACATAGAAAATTTGATAGTATAAATCAATTTTTGATGGGTACCAGTTGTCACCCTAAACATGTAATAGAAGCAATACCATATAGTGAGCTGTTGAGAATTTCTCGAATATGTAATAATGAGGAAGAATTTTTTGATGAAGTAAATAAGACGTGAAATGTTTAAAAATAGGAAGTATGATAGTCAGTTGGTTAATATGAGTAAAAATAAAATACTTAATAAAAGATATCATAGGTACCCTCAAAGATATATAAAACATAAATTTGAGTCAAATAGTAAGATAGAGATAGGCAAAAATAGCAAAAATAATATCTTTATGGTATCTGTATATAATATATGCAGTGAGGAATTTCGAGGAATTAAAAGATATGACAAGTAAAATGTTGAAGTTTAGTTATAAGAGAGGAAGAAATATTAGAGATATAGTTGTACATACAAAGTTTGAATTACCCACACAGAATTTAGTTAGATCTGTTCATAGTACAGGCACTGAAGCGTGTGGAAAATGTAAGATTTGTACTCACGTGAAGAATGTTTTTCCTTGCATAAATGGAATAAGCTTTAAACCAAAGGGGCATTTTAGTTGCACTACGGAACAAGTCATTTATATTATTAGATGTGGATGTAAAAAATATTATGTGGGTCAAACAAAAAGGATGTTTAAAATTAGGATTATGGAGCATCTGAGAGATATTAAAAATAAAAAAATAGAAAGTCCATTAGCACAACATTTTATAGAATATCACAATTCTGAATGTGATAGTTTTAGAGTATCTATTTTAGAACAAATCATAAGAAAAGAAGTTAGTGAGGATAAGATAAGATATGAACTTTTGAAAAAGGAATTGATTTTTACTTTAAAATATCAGACTCTGATTCCTAAGGGGCTGAATACTGACTGCTGCTGGAAGAGTGTGATTTAATTGTATAATTGTTTTTTTTAAACTATTAGTATTTGATTGTTCAGCTTTAATTGTATAATGAGTTAATGAAGGTGTGTATAAATGTTAACTGTTATTTCATTGTGAGATACTCCTTGAAGGCTTTCTGAAGCCGAGGCGCTAGAGAATCTACTGTGAATAAATCGTTTGGATATACTGGCTGTTGTTCTTTTCTCTACCACCAGCCCCTGTTAAGCCGGACAGATACTACAGGGTTCCTGATTCACATAAATTTCTCTATAAGAACCCTGCAGCTGGCCTAGAAACCATCTCTCAGGGTCCCAAAGGGGTCAAGGCTTCTACTGCAAAAAACCCTGTCCCTTCTGATAGGGATTCTAGGGCCCTAGACAGATGGGGCATAAAGATTTATACCTCTGCTACCTTGGCTGTAAGAGCCTTAAATTGCCAATTTCATATGCTTAAGTATCACCAATATCTCGTCTTTGCTTAAACCGAAAATGTCAGCAAATACAAAATGTGCAGACAATAAAGGAATGCAGGATTTATTGCATGCAGCTGAACAAGTTGGAAAGCATACTTTGCAGTGTGGTTCTGATTCTCTTGAGGCCTCCTGCAGGGCCGCTGTTACAGGTTATGTCATTAGGAAGCATGCTTGGTTAAAAGAACAAAATTTGCCAGATCATGTTAAAGCAAAACTATTAGACGCTCCTTTACAGCATGGTACTTTGTTTGGTGCTAAAGCAGAAGAGGTGTTGAAGAAAATGGAGGACAAAGCTAAATCTATGCAAACAGTCAAGGATTTCTTGCAGGTACAGCCTCCCAGATTTAGCAGGAACTGGCCTACAAAAAATTGGTCCTTTCCAGTGTCAGACCACAAAGGGGCAGATAAGACGCCCCAGAGGCAGATCACAGCCCCAAGGCTCATACAGGCCTAAACAATGGGGTGCTTTTACCTCCAAGAGCGGAGAGGAAAAATCACAGCCATACAGGAAACAGTCTCAATGACTTTCCACTTCCAGCACCAAGCACTTATCTTTTAGCAGCCCCTTTGGGGGGGGGGGGGAAGCTAGCACTTTTTTCACAAAACTGGGACATGATCACCCAGGACAAATGGGTTCTAAATATAGTTTCACAAGGCTACATGTTCCACTTTCACACCCTGCCAAGGCAAAACGGTATGACAGACCTGCCACAAAATCAATGGGCAGAGGCACAAAAACAAGTTTCATCCCTCATGAACATGAGGGCCATTCAACAAGTACCAGAACAAGAGCAGGGTCAAGGATTCTATTCAAGATTGTTCTTGGTACCCAGAAAAGACAAAGCCTGGAGACCAATACTGGACCTATCTATTCTAAACACATATCTGGATATTCCAAAATTCAAAATGTTGACTCTGCAGCAGCTTCTGCCCATGTTGGGCAAGGCGGCTTGGTTTGTGACTTTAGATCTAAAGAGGCATACCTGCATGTCCCAATCAGACAAACATGCAGAAGATACCCCCGATTCAAAGCTGGCTCAATGCACTACCAATTATCTGCTCTGCCCTTTGGCTTATCTACTGCGACCAGGGTCTTCACAAAGTGCCTGGCACCAGTAATTGCATTTTGCAGACAGAGGAATACAAATATATTCTTACTTGGATGACTGCCTTATTCAAGCAGAGAACAAGGACATTCTACTACAGCATCTGGCATTTGTAAAAACATTATTGACAAGTCTAGCGGACACAGTAAACGAGAAGAAATCAAAACTCGTACCCTCTCAAGAGAATATTCCTGGGTGCAAGCTGAAATACAACTGCCCGTATGGCTTATCTCACGCCAGACAAACACAGACAACTGACTACTTATTTCAAAATGTTGGCAACAAAGACCCAGTCATCTGCAAGATAAATTCTGCAGGCCTTGGGTTTCATGGCATCCTGCATTCTGCTAATTCCACATGCAAGACTGCATATGAGGAAACTTCAATGGTTTCTAAAGTGTTTGGACTCAACATTGCCACAGCCTAGAAACGGTAATTATCCTCATTCCCTGCCTGCAACAGGAGTTTCGATGGTGGGCAAAAGCCTGTCACCACAACACGGGACAGCCATTCACCTTACCCACAGCCAGGCAGACCTTGACAACAGATGCATCAGATTACACCTGGGGGGGGGGCCCATATGGCAGGAAGATGTATTCAGGGCACATGGTCCGCAAGTGAAATGCATCTACATATCCATCAAAAAGAGATGCTAGCTGTTCAGAATGCCCTAACAGCCTTCAAGGATCTACTTCAAACAGGACAACTACTAAGAAAGATGGACAATACTACAGTCATGTGGTACATAAACAAGCAGGGAGGCACACATTCCTACCCCCTCTGCAGGCTAGCCATGAACTTGTGGCACACAGCATTGACTTACCAAGTACATCTGCAAGCACAATTGCTGCCAGGAAGGAAAAAAATACTCTGGCAGATGAACTAAGCAGAAACCTAATGGATCCCCAGGAGTGGAAATTGGATCCACAAGTCTTCAGTATGATAACAAGGGCCTGGGGATGCCCGGACATAGACCTATTTGCCTCCCCTGACAACTACCAACTACAAAGATTCTGCACAAGGACTTATCACAAGCAAGCATGGAAAGTGGATGCTCTATCTTTCATCTGGAAAAATCTAACAGTATATGCCTTTCCTCCTCTGCCTCTCCTCCCCAAGGTACTCCTCAAGGTCAGACAAGAGAAACCAAAAATGATACTGATTGCCCCAGACTGGCCCCGCCAGCACTGGTACCTACTCCTAAAGAGCTTGTCTCACTGCCCAGCCTGGACATTACCTCAAATTCCTCAGTTATTGACCCAACAAGACAGTCAGATACTGCACAGCCAACTCAAAACCTTAAACCTGGTGGCATGGCAGATAATATAGCCCCTCAAGATGCACCTCTCTCTAAAGCAGTGATGGATGTTATTTTGGAGGCCAGGAGGCCTAGCACCAGAAAATCTTATGCAGACAAATGGAAGAGATTCTGTGCTTGAAACCAAGCACAAGGTATTGACACGATTGTTCCAAATATCCCTCAGATTTTGCAGTACTTAACTGAGATGCTGGATAAAGGCCTTTCCTTTTCATCAATTAAAATTCATGCCTCTGCCATTTCAGCTCATTACAATACAGAACCACCTATTTTTTCTCATCCGTTACTAAGGCAGTACCTCAGAGGGGCCAAAAACATAAGACCTCCAAGGAGAGCACCAGTACCTACATGGGACCTCAACTACATCATGGAAAAACTCACACTGCCTCCGTTTGAGCCAGCCTCTGCAGCTGATATAAAATTATTATCCTGGAAAACAGCTCTGCTCCTAGCAGTAACCTCCACTAGAAGAGTCTCAGAGTTGCAGGCACTCATGGCTTTGGAACCTTTTATCATTTTTCATCCTGACAGGGTTTCGCTGAGGACAAACCCTACATTTATGCCTAAGGTGTAGTGTCCAGTGTGGCCCTTAACCAAACAAATCATTTGCCTACTTTTTATCCAAACCTACAGAATAAGGGTGAGAGAATTCTGCATTCTTTGGACATTCACAGACAGCTACGCTTCTACTTGAACAGAACTAAAGCTTTCAGAAGGACTGAACAACTTCTAGTGGCATATACTGCAGCATCACAAGGAAAGCCGATCTCAAAACAAACTATTTCAAAGTGGATAGGCCATTGCATTCATTTCTGCTATTCACAGCATGGCAAATCAGTGCCTAAGGGCATTATGCCACGTTCAACCAGAGAAGCAGCCATTTCAGCCAGCCTTCCTCAGAGGAGTACCAACCAAAGACATCTTAGAGGCTGCAACTTGGAGTTCAGTGCATACCTTTACAAAGCACTATCACTTACCTCTCTGCTCTAAATCCAGGGCAGGCTTTGCCACTGCAGTTCTGCAGGGCCTTATAGCCTCTCCTAATCCTATTTAGCTCCAGCCTCCCAACCTTAGCTTTAGGATTCAACCCAATTGTAATGACTGCAACAGTGAAACGCTATGAACATAGTACAGTTGTGTACCTACCATAAATGTAGATACTGTTACAGTCCAGGTTACCCTCCCACCATCCCCCTTTTTTCTTTGCTGGGACCTATCTGTACTTTTCTACTCTATACAACCTATGTGGTGTATTTGCTTGTAGATGAAGGAAAAGTTGTTTTTTGTGCACGCATGCTTATTGGCATAATTTAGACTACCATTTTAGGGGCACCTGACATCTGGGGCAAGAAAAACGGAAGAAAATGGCATCGGCTGCATCTTTTATACCCCTGGCGCACTGACGTTAGGGAGGAGGCAACAGCAACTGACGCCGGACCTAGACTTTGGAGCTCAGGCTGACTGCAGGTAGCCTGCCAGCCGGGTAACCCAATTGTAATGACTGCAACAGTGAATACACTCGAACATCTACATTTTTGATAGGTACACAACTGTACTTTCCTCTTCTTCAATCCGTCAAACTGGAATCCCGGTGGTGGGTTCAGCAGTTGACTCTCAATCCAGAGCTCCATTTCAACCCCTTCTTCCCTCTCAGGATTGGGAGTATCCTTCAACTCTCTAAAGATGCAGGGTCCTTGGTCGCCTCAACAAAGTAACAACCACGTCAGTGTAAAGGAGATGAGAGCTCTTCTGCTGGCCCTTCAAGCTTTTTAATCCTCTCTTCTCCCCAGGGCCTCTCAAGGTGTTCGCAGATAATGTCACAATGATGTGGTGTGTCAACAAGCAAAGGGGGAAGAGATCTTACCTCTTTTGCTGGTTGGCTGTTCTAGTGTGGGAACTAGCTGCATGTACCATCTGACTCTTCAGGCAGTTTATATTCCCTCAGGTGAGAACCTTGTGGCATACTATCTGAGCAGGTCCAAAGCACAATCCCATGAGAGAATGCTTCACAGGGATGTTTCTGGACATTGTCCCCCAGTGGGGTACTCCACAGGTAGATCTGTTTGTCTCCCCTCTGAGCAGACAGCTTCCTTTTTTTGTGTTAGAGTCCCAGGTCCTCTGGTCTGGAAAATGGGCACCTTCTCTTTTTCTTGGAAGGGGATGTTTCTTTATGCCTTTTCTCCCCTTCCCTTCCTTTCCTTAAGTTACCCCAGCACAGGCCTTTAGCTATTCCTCCAGTGTTAGATGTATTGGATGATGTGTACTCAGACTCGAGTGCTTCTCCTGATTCTCTCCCTCCTGCCCCTGTCAAGCCAGACAAATATTACAGGGTTCCTGAAACTCATAAGCATCTCTTTAAGGCCCATTCTGTTGATCTAGAAACTATTTCCCAGGGGCCCAAAGGAGTGGCCACAATCCTTTGCCTGCAGACAGGGAATCTAGGTCCCTGGAGAGGTGGGGCAAAAAAGTTTATACCTCAACCACCCTTGCCATGAGGGCACTTAACTGTCTTTTTCATATGTTTCAGTATCAGGATTTCTTGATGGATGATTTGCAGAAAAAGTTAGCCTCTCCTGAGCCTTTAGATAGAAAGGCCTTGCAGGATTTGGTTCATAATACTCAGCAGGTTAGCAATCATTTTCTTCAGTGTGGTTATGATGCATTGGAAGCTTCATGTAGGGCAGCTATGACAGGGGCCGTCATACGTAGACATGCTTGGTTGAAAGAACAGGCATTGCCAGATCATGTTAAAGTAAAGCTTCTAGATGCACCTCTGGAAAAACACAAGCTATTTGGTGCTAATGCTCAGGATGTGTTGAAATCAATTGAAGAAAAGGCTAAATCAGTACAAACAGTCAAAGATTTCCTCCAGGTTCAGCCACCAAGGTTCAGCAGGAATTGGCCTTCGAAGAATTGGTCCTTTCCAGACACTGACAAGTTCCAAAGGGGAAAAAACAGGCGTGCTCAAGGTAGAGGGCAATACCGAGGCTCCTACAGGGGCCGCCAATGGCAACCGACTAATCAGCAACCGACTAATCAGAGAAGTGGAGCAGGGATTTCTACTGCTCCACAGGGACAATCACAATGACTTGACTTTGACACCGCCGACCAAGGCTCAAAGAGAAGCACCTTTAGGCGGAAAATTATCCTTATTTTCAAAAAATTGGCACGTTTTAACAAAGGACAAATGGATTCTGGACATAAGACAAAGGTTACAGGTTCCACTTCCATACCTTTCCAACAAGACAAGGCATGCCAAACCTGCCACAAAATCAAAGGGCAGAGGCACTCATACAAGTTTCAAAGTTGCTACAAATCAAAGCAATAGAAAAGGTTCCTCCTCAGGAACAAGGCCAGGGATTCTACTCAAGACTGTTCCTTGTTCCAAGAAAAGAAAAGCAATGGAGACCTATACTGGACTTGTCCGCTCTAAACACTTTTCTCATTGTGCCAAAATTCAAAATGCTGACGTTACAGCAACTTCTTCCCATGCTGGGCAAGGGGTCTTGGCTGGTTACTCTGGACCTCAAGGAGGCATACCTGCATGTCCCAATCAGACACAGATGCAGAAGATACCTCAGATTTCTTGCAGGGTCAGAGCATTATCAATTCTCAGCATTGCCTTTTGGCTTATCTACTGCTCCCAGAGTATTCACGAAATGCCTGGCATCAGTAATTGCACACTGCAGACTCCAGGGGATACAAATATACCCTTACCTGGACGACTGCCTTATACAAGCGGACAGCAAGCAAGCCTTGATAAGAAACTTGAACTATGTCATTCGATTACTACAGGCTTTGGGATACACAGTCAACATACAAAAATCAAGACTACTGCCATCCCAACAAATAATTTTTCTAGGAGCCAAACTGGACACAAACTCACAAATGGCTTTCCTCACAGAAGAAAAACAAGAACAATTACCAGATTACTTCAAAAGCCTAGCAAAGCACACCCAGATGACTGCAAGGAAAATCCTGCAGGCCCTGGGTTTCATGGCATCTTGCATTCTTCTGATTCCACTGGCAAGACTACACATGAGAAAACTACAATGGTACCTAAAAAGTTTATGGTCTCAACACAGCCACAACTTAGAAGCAATTATTCCACTCATTCCATGTCTACAAAAGGAATTTTTGTGGTGGGCACAAGCAAGCCAGCTAAACAAAGGCATGTCTTTCAACAAACCTCAAACAAGCCAAACCATTGCAACAGACGCCTCAGATCATGGATGGGGGGCGCACATGGAGGGCAGATGCATTCAAGGGCAATGGGCACCCCGAGAAGTGCATCTACACATTAATCAAAAGGAGATGTTGGCAGTGATTCATGCTATCGAGGCCTTCGGAAAATTTCTTCAGCAAGGTCAACTGCTAATAAAGACAGACAACACCACTGTTATGTGGTACATAAAGAAACAGGGAGGCACTCATTCTTACCCCCTCTGCAGGCTAACAATGGCTCTTTGGGAAAAGTCCCTGAAAATGAACATACAGTTGCAATCCCAGTTTGTTCCAGGCAAGGACAATGTTCTGGCGGACAGTCTAAGCAGAAACATCTTGGACCCGCACGAATGGATGTTGCATCCAGACATTTTTTCACAAGTAACTCTTGCATGGGGGAGGCCGGACATAGATCTCTTTGCCTCACACCTCAATCATCATCTGAAGAAGTTCTGCTCGAGGACACACCATCCTCAAGCCTGGAGAATGGATGCTCTCTCTTTCAGCTGGAACTCTCTAACAATCTTTGTATTCCCACCTCTACCATTAATGACCAAGGTGTTACTGAAGATCAAAGCAGAACAACCGAAAGGCATTTTGATAGCTCCAGACTGGCCAAGACAGCACTAGTATCCATTACTAAGGAGCATAACTCGCACCAAGCCGTGGCCCCTTCCTCAATGGCCTCTGCTTCTGACTCAGCACAATTACAGGACGGTTCATCCCAACCTGCAAACATTGCAGCTGACAGCTTGGAGGGTTCCATGACTTCTCCCCATATCTCTCTCTCTCCAAGAAAGTTCAAGAGATCTTACTGGAAGCACGCAGACCTTCCACCAGAAAAACTTACTCAGCCAAATGGAAGAGATTCAGCATCTGGATTGCTAACAAGGGTCAGGATGCATCAGTAATGAGCATCCCACAGATACTAGAATACTTGGCAGAAATGCTACATAATGGCCTTTCATATTCTTCCATAAAAATACACGCTTCAGCAATTTCAGCAAAATACAACAGTGATCCACCTGTGTTTTCACATCCTTTGCTAAGACAGTTTCTAAGCGGGATAAAGAATATCAAACCTCCCAGAACACCACCAGTGCCTGCATGGGACCTCAACTTCATGTTGGAAAAATTAACTCCTCCTCCTTTTGAGCCAGCAGCATCTTCAGAATTGCAATTTCTCTCCTAGAAAACAGTTTTCCTGTTGGCAATTTCCTCAGCAAGAAGAGTCTTGGAGATACAGGCCCTCATGGCAGTACCTCCATTTCTCATTTTTCATCAGGACAGAGTTTCTTTAAGAACCAATCCTTCATTCATGCCAAAAGTGATATCCAGGGTGTCTCTAAATCAAGCAATTCACCTGCCTACCTTCTTTCCCAATCCTCAAAATAAAGGAGAAAAGCTGCTGCACACTTTGGACATACACAGACAATTGTGCTACTACTTGGACAGAACAAAAGCCAACAGAAAGTCTGACCAACTATTTGTAGCTTACGTTGCTGGAGTACAAGGAAAGGCAATTTCCAAACAAACAATTTCAAAATGGATTGGACACTGCATCAGATTCTGTTACTCTTTCCATGGAAAAGGTGTGCCAGCCAATATCAGGCCACACTCCACCAGAGCTATAGCCACCTCCACAGCCTTTCTAAGAGGGGTGGCTACAAAGGACATTCTAGAAGCTGCTACATGGAGCTCCGTGCATACATTTTCCAAACACTACAACCTGCCTTTATATTCCAGATCCCGAGCAGGCTTTGCTTCGGCAGTCCTGCAGGGCATTTTAGCTACACCATCTTTATCTTAGATCCTACCACCCCCAGCTTGGCTATGGTATTCAACCCATATTTAAGGACTGCAGTTGCATTCTTGAAGGACATAGTACAGTTTTGTACCTACCATAAATGTAGATGTCCGATAGATATGCAACTGCAGTCAGGTTTTCCTCCTTCTACCCTCTGTAAATTCTCCTTTTGGGTCCACTTCCCTTTTTCAAATTAGCTGGGGAAATCTGTTATGGTGTATCTGTTTATTACTGTTGTGCATGTCTGGAATTTTTTATCCAGTCTCCAAATTTAGCCTTCCTTGGAGGGCACCTGGCATCTGGGGCAAGAAACACTGAAGAAGATGGCGTCGGCTGATGCTTTTATACCCCAGCCGCTCTGACGTTGGGGAGGAGGCGACATCAGCCGGCGACGGACCCAGACTTTGGAATCCGGCCGACCGAAGGGCTGCCTGAGGCAGGACAACCCATATGTAAGGACTGCAGTTGCATATCTATCGGACATCTACATTTATGGTAGGTACAAAACTGTACTTTCTGGACATTGTAAATTATGCTTTCTTGGAATCTAGCCTTACTCCAGACACTTTGCCTCCAGCTCCCAGAAAACCTGACTGGTACTACAAGAGTACCTGACTCTCACAAGTTCCTCTTCAGGAATCCTTCTGCTGATTCAGAGACCATTTCCCAAGGACCAAAAGGCATTTATGCTATTGCTGCCAAAAATCCTACCCCTTCGATAGAGATTCTAGAGCCTTAGACAGATTGGGTAAGAAGGTATACACTTCTGCTACTTTGGCCATTAGGGTTTTAAATTGCCAGTTTCATATGTTAAAGTATCAGCAGCATATTATGGGACTACTTAAACAGAAAATTATGTCGATTCCTGACTGTGCTGAACACAAAGAATTGCAAGATTTAATGCATTCTGCAGAACAAGTTGGTAAACATACTTTGCAATGTGGTTTTGACACTTTAGAAGCATCTTGCAAGGCTGGCATGCTTGGCTTAAGGAACAAAACTTGCCAGATCATGTTAAAGCTAAATTACTGGATGTTCCCTTAAACCAAGACCGCCTTTTTTGCAACAAAGCAGAAGTCCTCAAAAGGATGGAGGAAAAAGCTAAATCTATGCAAACTGTTAAAGATTTCCTGCAAGTACAGCCTCCCAGGCATTGGCCTTCAAAAAACTGGTCCTTTCCAGTCCTTTCCAGGCCTTCCCAGTCCAAACCCAGGAACAGCAAACCACCTAGGTTATAGTCTCAGGCTACACACAAATCTAAGCAATGGGGAGCTCCCACTTCCAAAGCAGGGAGTAGTAAGCCACCCACCCCCTACTGAAAAATGGCACAATGACTTAGCCTTAACCTTTCCAAGCCCTGCTCAACTACCTGTTCCCTTAGGAGGAAAGCTCGCCCTGCATGCAAAAAACTGGGAACTCATTACCCAGGACAAATGGGTTTTGAACAGTTTCCCAAGGATACAGATTCCACTTCCACACACTACCAACCCCAAATGGTTGGCCAGGCCTACCCCCAAATCAATGGGCGGAGGCCCAACAGCAGGTTCTCTCTCTCCTCAGTATCAGGGCTATTCAGCCTGTCTCAACAGAACAAAGGGGACAAGGTTTTTATTCAAGACTTTTTCTGGTACCCAGAAAAGACAACTCCTGGTGTCCTACCCTGGACCTCTCTATTCTCAACACCTTTCTGGTGGTTCCAGAATTCAAAATGGTAACTTTTCAACAGCTTCTTCCTATGCTAGCCAAGGATGCCTGGCTGGCAACCTTAGACTTAAAGGAAGCTTACCTGCACATCCCAATAAGAGGATCCTGCAGACAATACCTACGTTTCAGGGTGGGCTCTATGCACTTACAGTTCTCTGCACTTCCCTTTGACTTATGTTCTGCGCCCAGGGTGTTCACAAAGTGTCTAGCTCCAGCCATTGCATTTTGCAGGCAGAGAAATATTAAAATTTACCCATTCTTGGACGATTGTCTGATAAAGGCAGAAAGCCAGGACTTGCTATTACAACACCTGGCATTCGTAAAGAAACTTCTGACCTCACTGGGGATACACCATCAACAAAAAGAAATTTCACCTAGTACCCTGCCAACAGATTGTATTCCTGGGAGCAAGCTTGAGCACAACTTCCCAGATGGCATTCCTCACTCCGGAGAAACAAGTTTGACAACCTACTTCAAACTATTGGCCACAAAACCCCAGCTATCTGCAAGGAAAATAATGCAAGCTCTGGGGTTCATGGCCTCTTGCATTCTTCTAATTCCATATGCAAGACTGCATATTCCAATGGTATCTAAAAAGCCTATGGTGTCAACATTCTCAGGACCTGGAAACAATGATTTCTATCATTCCTTGTATGAAGACAGAGTTCCTTTGGTGGGCAGAGGCCTGCTACCACAACATGGAACTCCCTTTCACTCTACCCCCTGCCACCCAAACCCTAACAGACGCATCAGACTATGCATGGGGGACTCGCATGGCAGGGCAGTGCATTTCGGACAAATGGAACCCGAGACAGATGCACCTGCATATCAATCAAAAAGAAATGTTAGCTGTACAGAATGCTCTGACAGCCTTCAAAGACCGTATTCGTCCAGGACAACTATTGGTAAAGACAGACAACACCACAGTTATGTGGTACATAAGCAGGGGGGGGAACCCACTCTCCAGACTAGCTATGGCTTTGTGGAATACAGCTTTGAGCTACCAAGTACACCTACAAGTACAATTCCTGCCAGGCAAACTAAATTCACTGGCAGACAACTTGAGCAGAAATCTCATGGACCCACACGAATGGAAACTAGAACCCAAAATATTCAACCTTGAGGAACAAATGGGGGACTCCAGATGTAGACCTGTTTTCCTCCCCTCAGAACTACCAATTGAACAAATTCTGCACAAGAACTCCCCACAGTCAAGCTTGGAAAGTAGATGCCCTGTCCTTTACCTGGGAAAGCCTCTCAGTTTATGCCTTTCCCCCTCTGCCTCTCCTCTTGAAGGTTCTACTAAAGATCAAACCGGACAAGCCAAGGACAATACTGATTGCACCAGACTGGCCACGCCAGCACTGGTGTACCCCCTCTTGCGACGTACGACACTGCTACAACCATGGCACCTGCCTCAGACCCCTTCCCTGCTGTCCCAGCAGACGGGCCAGATTCTGCACCCTCAGCTTCAAACCCTGAACCTTGCAGCCTGGCTAATTCCTTGAGCTCTCCTCCAGCATCCTTCAGTAAGCAGGTACTGGATATCATTCTGGAGGCAAGGAGGCCTAGTACTAGAAAATCCTATACTGAAAAGTGGAAAAGATACTGTTCCTGGAGCCAGGCTTAGGGGATGGGCACAACAGTGCCCAACTTACCTCGTATTGTAGAGTACTTAACAGAAATGCTCCACAAGGGCCTATCCTTCTCGTCAATTAAAATTCATGCCTCTGCCATTTCAGCACATTACAATACTGAGCCACCCCTCTTCTCCCAACCCATGCTCCCACTCCAGCCTGAGAGCTTAACTTTGTATTGGAAAAGCTCACTCTTCCCCCTTTGAGCCAGCTGCAACAGCAGAGTTGAAATTCCTTTCTTGGAAAACAGCCTTCCTTCTAGCCATCACTTCAGCAAGAAGAGTGTCCAAATTTTAGGCCCTCATGGCAGTGGAACCTTTCATTATCTTCCATGCGGACAGGGTTTCCTTCAGGACTAATACTTCCTTTATGCCCAAGGTGGCTCTAAATCAGTCCATTCATTTGCCTACTTTTTTCCCTAATCTACAAAACAAAGGGGAACAAATACTGCACACTCTGGATGTGCACCAACAACTTAGATTCTATTTGGACAGGACTAAGCCTCTCAGAAAATCTGAACAGCTGCAAGTTGGCTTTGTTGCAGGGGCAGAGGGAAGGCCATTTCAAAGCAAACCATTTCCAAATGGATAGCCCATTGCATTCATTTCTACTACAAGCACCATGGAAAACCTACACCACAGGGGATAAGATCACATTCCACCAGGGCTGCATCTACCTCTGTGGCATTTCTCAGTGGAGTCCTTACCAGGGTCAGCCTAGAAGGTGCTACCTGGAGCTCTGTACATACCTTCACCAAGCATTACCACATGCCTATCTTTTCTAAATCCAGAGCTGGATTTGCCACTGCTGTCTTGCAGGGCTTAATAGCTGGCCATAATGCTCTTTAACTTCCTCCTCCCTTCCTTAGCTTTGGGAATCAACCCAAATGTGATGACTGCAACAGTGAAACACGAAGTACATAGTACAGTTGTGTACACTTACCATAAATGTAGCTAGAGTGTATTCACTGTTGCAGTCCTGGTTACCCTCCCTCCAGCCCCCTGACTTCTCCTGGCTCTCTACATTTCCTTCTTGTTGGTATATTTATTTTTTCTTGTCTTTTCTTTTTGATGAGGGTGTACCATACCATATAATTGCTTCCTATTGTGGGGGCACCTGACATCTGGGGCAAGAAAAACTGACGTAATGGCGTCTGCTGCATGTTTTATACCCCTGACGACCTGACCTCAAGGAAGAAGCGACAGCATCCGATGCAGAAATCCGAAGACTTTGTATTCAGGCCGGCTGAGGGCTACCTGCAGGCAGATAACCCAAATGTGATGACTGCAACAGTGAATACACTCGAACATCTACATTTATGGGAAGTGTACACAACTGTACTTCCTGCATCTTTCTTTCCCAAACCAATTTGTGGTAGTACCCCACTCCACAACCTGTTCCTCCTTCATTTATCTTTCCTGTTAACACTAGGTTTAAAAGATGCTTCTCAAAAAAAACTATCCACTTATTGTGCTGAGGAGGTCAGTAAAAAAGCTGAAACATGCATGTCTGCATCTAGTGAGGGTTGGCTTTATTGATCTGAATGTAATCATAAAGACTTAAAAAAAATGGGGGAAAAAAAGGTTATGCACATTCAGAAGCCATTAAGTTGAAACACTTTGTCCTAAGGAGTCATGTATGTATCCCATGGGCCTCCATTAGAGGAGGTTTAAGGATTAACACAGTGGAAACTCTAGCTTGGCTGGGTTTTTCTTAGTCTTTATGGAATGGTCTTTGTGACCTTTTTTATACCCCTTGGCTTGGATTTTAGTTGAGATATTTTGCGAGCACCTTTCGTACAATTCCCTCATCCATGTGAACAAGAGTACCTCCCTAACCCAATTAAAGTGTAACTTGAATATTTGGATGGGAAACGGGGAATTCATCCCTGGTTTTGCATCTGTATCTGTAGTGAACACACACAGCCTGTAAATGGTTCGTCTAACAGGTCCCTGCTTGTAAATGTTTCATCTCTCACCCCCCTACTTACACTTAACAAGGGTATGAGAATTAGAGATTTAGGATGCATGGCTAGACTTAAAAAGGCCCTTGTGGTCATTAGCCTAGTACATACCTATGAACCTATTACATCCTTGTTTATGCAGACTTCCGGCCTTTCTTTTTGCGTCCGGATCACATTATTAGTTCTCTACCTTACTCTCTGGACTATACATTGCACCAGTAGTGTTTGCAAAGTGTCTAGTTCCAGTTATAGCTCATTGCAGGCTACGTGGTTTCCACATTTTTTCCATATGTAGATGACTTGCTTTTCTTTACAGTCTTCTTCAAAGCGTCAGGAATTTCTCACTTGGGTGTGAGCTCTCTTACACAAGCTGGGATTCCAAAAGAACATTCAGAAGTTTCTTTTGACTCACACAGGTTATGTTCCTGAGATATCAACTAAATACTTGATTTCAAAGAGATTGTCTTCCAAAGGGAAAAGTAGCTCTATGTCCAGATCTATTTTTATAGTTTTCCACTCGGACGTCAGTTACTAAGAGGGAAAATCTCAGGAGTTTGGGTCTCATGGCATCCACTATTCTCATGATATCCTTGACAAGACCCCACATGAGAATGATAATGGTTTCTGAAGTCTGTCTGGTCCCAGCACCAATACCAATCATCTTTTTTTTTTTTTTTTAAATCCCAGGTCCAGGATTTGTCAGAAATAAAATTACATGGTGAAGTCAACAAATTTCCCTGAATCCAAGTCCCCCAGCTCCAAAGTTGTTAGTCAGCACAGATGCCTTGGACTTTGCTTGGGGAATAGTTTTAGGGGGTTTAAAAGTGCAAGGTGTTTGGGACACCAATGACATATGCAGGCACATAAATATAAAAAGGATGCTTGCTCTGAACAAGGCACTCCACTCTCTGAATCATCTTTGGTTCCCCTGGACCTCTTCAATTTGTTACAGACAATACCACAATAGTAGTACATCAGCAACCAATAGGGAACCAGGTTTTGCTCCCCTTTGCAGACTAACGATGTTAGTTTGGTATATAGCTTCACAGCACATTGTCACTCTGCATGTATCCTACATCCCATCTAAGCCAAATTACGTGGCAGACAAGCTGAACAGGACAAAGGCAGACCCTTACAAATGGAAAGTAGATCATAAGGTCTTCCCAGATTTGATCCATCTGTCGGGAATGTCTCAAGTAGATGTCTTTGTCTTCTCACCGAGCAATCATCTGAAAAGGTTGTGCGCTAGGACTCCATAATAGCAGGCCTAAAAGTGTTGGATGCCTTTTCTTGAACAGGAATGTTCTTGTATGCTTTTCTACCCTTTCGGCTGACATCCACAGTAGTTCTGATGATGGAATCCCCCAGGATCATTGTGGTGACGCTCTTCTGGCTCAGGCAATATTGGTTATCCCTTCTTTTGGAAATGACCAGAGCAGTTACCGCAACCTTCCTCACAGAATAGATCTACTCACAGAACAGGGGTGTTTCATTGACCCAGACACCACTCAACGTCAACTGACTGCCTGGATGATCTTAATTCCTTTTAGGCACCTGTTGCTAAGGATATGCAGCAGGTACTAACAGAGGCAAGACAAATTGCTATTAGAAAATCATATATTAGCAAACAGAAAAGGTTTTCTAATTGGTACCAACCACAAAACTATCACCCATTCAGGGCTAATAGTTCTCTGGTTTTGCAGCATTTGTGTGAGGTACTTCCCTATGGCCAGTCTTGCTCCTCTTTCAAGGTTCATTTGTCTGCCATTTCAGCATAGCCGCCCATAGATTCAGTCTTTCAAGGTATCCTCATGCCAAGTTGTGTTTGAAAGTGGTATTTCATATGAGACCTCCAAGAAAACCGATGGCTCCACTTTGGGACCTTAGTTTTGCGCTACAGAAGCTAATGCTCCATTCGGACCAGCACATCAGCTGACGAGATTCATAACATAGAAAACTGTTATACTGATTGTTGTGACTTTTGCGAGAAGTGTATCTTAAGCTGTAAGCTCTTAGTGTGAGTCAGCCTTATCGCATTTTCCACAGAGTCAGGGTTTCTTTGAGAACTAATCCTTCTTTTATACCTAAAATATTATCCAAGTTTACTTTAAGCCAAACTGTCCAGCTCCCTTTTTTTTTCCCTGAACCTAAAAATCAGGGAGAAAAGGCTCCATACGTTGGATGTTCACAGACAACTCTGGTACTATCTTAACAGAACAAAATTTTACAATTGTAAGGATCAGTTAATTTCTTGAGCAGGCAAGAAAGAGCAACCTGCATCAGAACAGAGCATTTTCAAATTGTTGTCTCAGGCTACTACCTTTTGTTAATCTCAGAAGAAAACTATTCCAGGCAGGGTCAAGGCCCACTCTACCAGGGCCTTGGCTTCTTTTTTTGACTTTTTATAAAGGGTTGGATTCTGTTGGAATTCTAGAAGCAATAACCTGGACCTCTGTATATACCTTCACAAAGCACTCCAAACTTGATTCCCTCTCCAAGTCTAGATCAGGCTTTGCTAAGACCATTCTCCAGGGGTTCCTGGACCCTTCCCCTTCCACTTCCCAGATGTTGTAAACTAGGGTAATCTACCCATATAGGTAAGGCTACTGCAGCAGTGGTCAATGTAATGAACATGCTACAGTTTTGCAAGTAAACTTACCATAACAGTAGATGTTCAAATGATCACTGCTGCAGTAGCCACCCCCACCCTATTTTTTGCTTATGCCAGAGTGTGTATGTATATATTTTTACTCCTCGCGATGTCATCTCAGGGTTCAGATTCCCTCTCCCAGATGGCATGAAGTCTGAAGGACTT
The DNA here is from genome assembly GCF_019279795.1 of Protopterus annectens. NCBI lineage: Eukaryota > Metazoa > Chordata > Ceratodontiformes > Protopteridae > Protopterus > Protopterus annectens. The sequence continues at coordinate 414,000,051 of NC_056736.1, read as the reverse complement.
GGCACTTAAATCTTAGGTAGGTCAGCTCACTGCCTAACAGTTTGAGCACATGTAAGGTGCCCTGAATCTTTGAAGGATGACTGGCTATTATATCCTTGGCAGGATATAACCCATTTAGCCAAGATTACTGCAGCAAGTGATCATTCGAACATCTGTTATAAGTTTTTACAACTGTACTTTGTGTATATTCCTTGCATATCAGTTCTCTGATTTGCCCTTTGAGCTTTCTACAGCCCCCTGGGTATTACCAAATATGTAGTCCTGGTCATAGCTTTCTGTAGACTTCATGTGATTCAGATTTTTCCCTACCAGGATGACCTTCTTATTCCAATTCCTCCCTAGTGAGCCGTTCTGCAGGACTTTGAATTCTGTAACCCAAGAAAACCTGGTCCTGAGAAGGCATCAAAACTGACTTCTTTAGATTGAATGAAGCCTAGAAAGTAAAGCAGAAGCACTGTGAATTTCATCTCACTATGACTGCTTCTTTTCCTCCTCCCAAGGTCCTCTCTTCCCTCATCCTTTGCATGAGACCTCCGCAAAAGAGTTTCTAAGACCCATTAGGTTTGTGTTATCCACAATTTCTATGGTTCCCTTGTCTAGATTCCATATCAGGAAGTTCCAGTGATATCTGCAAATTTAGATTTGTCATTGTCATCCCATGGATTTACACATTTTTCTCTTGCTTTGCTTATGGAGGGAATTTCTTTAGAACCGCTAGATATTTGTAGATCCAGGTCTTCTCTTTCTGATGTTATCCATTCAGGAGCTGTTTACTGGTGCCTCAAATGTAGCCTGGGGGAGTGTTCCAAATGTATAAGGACTAGGGGGCCTGATTTTCAAAGGAGGTGAAAACATATTAATGCCAAGGAAATGAAAGCTTTGATGATGGCTCTTCAGGCCCTGCATTATCTGTAGTCTCCAGGTCCACTCTGAGTCTTTGTGTATAAAACCACTGTTATTTGGTGCATAAATGATGGGGGAGAAAGTCTAACCATCATTGCAGACCAGCTGTCATAGCATGGGACATTTCCATACACCATCAGTTGATTCTTCAGGCAGTCTGTATCCCCTAAGAAAACAATTTAGGGGCAGACTAATTAGATCCAGGAAAAATCCTCAACTGGATATTACACAGAGAGGTTTTCCTTGACATTGTTCATTGGTGGGATACCCCACTGGTTAGTTTGCCTTCCCTTAGAACAAACAACTCCACAAGTTCTGTTCCAGAGTGCCAATCCCTCTGGCTTGGAAGTTGAATGCCTTGTCTTTCTCTTGGAGAAGGATGTTCCTGTATGCATTTTTCCCTTCCTCTTTTGCCAAAGGTCCTTCACAAGATCAATGTGGACAGGCCCAAAGTCTTGGTGGTTCCACTTTGCCACAGACACCATTGGGTTCTTCTTTTTTACCTGCCCAAGAGCAATCATCGTGTTACAACACATGATGTATCTATTCACATACGATGAGTACTCTATTCCACCCTCAACGTCTCACCTTACAATTGACAATTTGAGTAACTGAGTTTTGATTCCTTTTAGGCACCATGTTGCAGGGGACATGCTTTGGATTTTGCAGGGGCAAGAAAACTTGCTACTACAAATCTTATGTTGCTAAGTGGAAACGTTTTTCTTGTATCATAACAATGAACAGGACCATTTTTTGGTGGTTATTCCTACAATTCTTTCCTATTTATGTGAGTTGGTCAATTCTGGTCTGGCATATCTTGCTAAAGCCCATTTGCCAGACATTTCTGCTAGTCTGTCTCTAGATCTACCACTTTCTCTTATATTTGAGGTCAAACAGTGTCCTTCATACTAGCCCTCCAAGAAAACCCATATCCTCTTCCTTTGGATCCGAACTCTGTTCTTGGAAATTTAACCCAGCCACCTTTTGAATCGGCAATTACTTCTATATTGAAATTGTTTCCTGGAAAACTGTCTTGTTGGTGCCTCTGACTTCTGTCAAAAGAGTATCTAAACTTCAGGCTGTTAAGGCTGATCCTCCTTTTCTACTTTTCTAGATGGACAGGATGTCTGTTAAAACCAATCCTACTTTTAAACCTGACATTGTCAGTGATGCTTCTGTGAGTCACTGTGTATTTTTCCTCCTCCTTTCCTTTTGTCCAAAATAGCAGTGAGAGGATTCTCCATTCTTTGAATTTTCCATAGACAGCCCAGGTACTACTTAGATAAGATGAAAGATAATAGGAAATCTGAGCAACTTTTTGTTTGTTTTCAGGCCAAAGAGTTGGGTTTGGCAGTTTCAAGCAATCCATTAATTCTTGGCTTTCTAAAGCAGTTTCCTTTGTTACTCTATTTATGGCAAACTGCTTCCTGCTTCTGTTTGAACTCATTCTACTAGGGCAAGTGGAGCTTTTTATGTTAGATCCATTTTGGAAGCAGTTATAATGTGCAAGAGGTGTTCCCATGATTGGTTTGAGCAAAATTGTGAGGCTGAACAACCAGACGCACTCAATGGCACAAGAGATTAATGTTCTTCGTGTTTCATTGTTGCAGTCATCGTCTGTGGGTTATCCCTGCTGTGGTAGCCCTCGGTTGGCCCGAATACCAGAGTCGATGTTTTTGTGCGCCGGCTGCCGTGGCCTGTAGTCTGACGTCAGGTCATCAGTGCTATAAAGCAAGGCAGCTGAAATCATTACATCAGTCTTTCTTGCAGTGGAGCCCGTAGCAGAAGCAGTTCGCACGAGTGCCGGTTGGTTGCTACCAGAAGTTGAATTTCAGCAGAAAATATCTAAAGCTATGTACTCCGTTGGGGACCCTTTTTTCTTGCTCTAACCTATGTACAAAAAAGTTAATTGTCTCACCTGTGGAAAGCAGATCCCACACCGAGACTTTCATTCTTTACTGCTTCACTTGTTTAGGCCTAGACCACAACATCCCTTGTTGCCGGTTCTGTGCCCTCTTTAATGCGAGAACCATTTGCCGTAAAGCAGTTTTTGTAGACATTTATTTTTGCGTTCTGTCTTCGAATTCCGATATGGTGTCCATCAACCAACAGCATGTCGACATTCCAAAAAAACGTAGAGATAAAAATAGATACAGGCCACACAAGGCTAAGCCTTCTGACGATGATACCACTAAGCTAGTCGTCAGTTCTCCAGAATTCAGTGAGGTTCTTTCGCAGCCCCTGATGCCCGATTCGCTTTCTACACAGGCCCCGGCCAAGACCCTTTCAGAGTCTGGGATGCTGCAGAAATCCACTTCATCTTCCGAGCCTTTGGGTCCAGAGCCACGCCGCAGAAACTGGCTTCCAAGGACGCCTTTCGCACTACTAATTCTAGACAAAAAACAATGTCTTTGCATCCGACTACTGCTTCTCAGAGAGTGATGGATTCTTTCAGGCCTAGAAGCCAGGCCACTCCTAGGAAATCTGCTTCTAGCCACCATCTTGCTCCTGCTCCCCCACCCAAGCTCAAATGCTTAAAATGGCAGAGGATCTCATCTCCCTTGTCTGAGGTACTCAGGCCCCAAAAAGGAAAAGGCATCCTTCTCCAGAAATTATGACAGACAAGAGTCTGAGGAATCTGATTATTCTGCTTTTGAAGAGGAACAACATCCCTCAACTGTTCCTTTGGGGAAACCCTTCACTCCCTCAGGAAACATTTTCAATGTGAATCTCAAGACTTCCCACAGTTAAAGAAATGTCTTGGAGAGTTTCTGGTGACCCCTGGCCATCCCACCTATTTTCGAATTGGTGGATGATGATGTTCTTCGTCTCACATTGCTGCAGTCATAACCTGTGGGTAGTCCGCTGTCCTCGGTCGGCCCGAATACCAAAGAGCTGGGCTGGCGTCGGTCATTGTCACCTAGAGCTGACGTCAGTACTTAGTAGTACTTAAGCGCATGACCGACGCCATATCCTCAGTCTTTCTTGCCGCGTGGTCCGAAGCAGAAGCAGCGTTTGCAAGTGCCGTTCGGTGTTCTGAAATTTTCATTTATCGAGTTTCAGACCGAAGACCAAGTTGGGCTAAGTACCCCGTTGGGGAAATCTTTATCTTTTCTTGCCTCAGTTATCCGGATGCCAGAAAAAGATAATAATTGCATTTCTTGTGGGAAACGGATACCTCATAGGGATTATCATTCTTTCTGTATTCCTTGCTTGGGGCCTGAGCACGACGTAGTCGGGTGTCGCTTTGTGCTAGATTTAATAAGCGCACCATTAAACGGAGATTAGACTGTGCCAGGCTTGTTTTGGTAAAAGGTGTAACTATAACATGCCGCCGGATCCCCGACGCCGCTACCGCTAAAAGCGTGAAGACAGATCTTTCTAGTCTAAACCGGACGGGTCGTTGTGGACGCCGGTTCTACTGAGCCTCCGGTTGAATCTGTGGATCCTGCCGAGGGTTCGGCTGAATCCCAGGGGGAACCTTTACTTTTACAGGAGTTGGCCTCTCAGGAGTTAGGCCCGGCTGAAGGTGCTTCTCAGGTGTCTGTAGTTCCATCCTTACAGAAGGTTATTAGGCCTTCTACTTCAGTAGCTAAAGGCCATGCTAAGGCCAAACCTTGTCTGGTTGGCCCTGGTCATAGTTCTAGCTCTCCAGCCCCTGTTCCTAAAAAGCATATGTTGAAAATGGCGGAGGACTTGATTACTTTGATCAGGGGTTCTATGCCCCCCCCAGAGAAGAGGCCTAGGGTGGAGGCAGATTTAGAGGGAATGGATCATTCCTCAGACTACTCTGATTCCTCAGCTGAAGAAATTCAGGAATTCCCTTCTTATTCAGATTCGGATGCAGAGGACTCCTGTCCTTCTGCTTCTCCTCCAGAGGATTTTTCTTTTGCTGAGACTTTACATTCCATGAGGGAACATTTTAAGTGGGAAGGTCAGGATTTTTCAGATTCTCGGAAAAGGCTTAGGGAATTTTTGTTTCTACCACAACATAGGCCCTTGGCTATTCCTCCTGTCTTAGATGTTGTTCAGGATGTTTTTTCTGAATCTTCCCTTAATCCTGATTCTTTGCCTCCTGCCCCTGTTAAGCTGGACAGATATTACAGAGTTCCAGAAGCACATAAGTATTTGTACAAGAGTCCTAGAGCGGATCCAGAAACTATTATTCAAGGTCCTAAGGGTATTAGGGCTTCTGTGGCTAAGAATCCAGTTCCTTTGGATAAAGATTCTAGAGCTTTAGATAGGTGGGGAAAAAGTGTACACCTCCTCACGTTAGCTATGAGGGCTTTGAATTGCCAATTTCATATGCTGAAGTATCAGAACTTTTTGTTAGGTCAATTGAAATCTAAGGTGGATGCTTTATCTGAGGGTATAGAGTGTAAGGAGCTCCAGGAGTTGGTTCATGCATCAGATCAAGTTGGCAAGCATTCTTTGCAGTGTGGTTTCGATGCTCTTCAGGCTTCATCCAGGGTGGCTGCTACAGGTTCAGTTATTCGTAGACATGCCTGGCTTAAGGATCAAAATTTGTCCAAGCATGTTAAGGCTCGGATTTTGGATGCTCCTCTTCAATCTGAAGTACTTTTTGGTCCTCCTGTGGAATCAGTTTTGAAAAAGATGGAAGATAAGGCTAAGTCTATGCAGACGGTCAAGGATTTTATGCAGGTGCATCCTCCTAAGTTTAGTAGGAATTGGCCTGCTAGAGGATGGTCTTATCCTTCTTCGGATTATCAGTCTAAGGGCAAGTCTAGACGTGGTAGAGGCAGAGCTCACGCTCAGGGTTCTTTTAGACCTAGGACTTGGAGTTCTCCTGCACAGTCTTCTGGTGAGGGCAGGGGTCAGCCCTTTCGTAAACAGACCCAATGACCTGTGTCTTCCGCTGCCAGACCCTTCTTTACTGGCAGCTCCTCTAGGAGGGAAGTTGGGACTTTTCAAACAAAACTGGCATTTGGTCACCCAGGACAAATGGGTGTTGGATATAATAAATCACGGTTACAAGTTTTATTTTCACACTTTTCCTCCTTTCAAAGGCATGCGGATGTGCCTCCTCAACAAAGGATGGAGGCTCAGGAGCAAATCTAGTTACTTTTGCAGATGGGGCAATTCAGGTGGTCCCTCCGTCAGAAGTAGGCCTAGGTTTTATTCCGTCTGTTCCTAGTGCCAAAGAAAGGAAACACTTGGAGGCCAATTCTGGATTTGTCCATTCTCAATACCTACCTAGACATTCCAAAGTTCAAGATGTTAACATTACAACAACGTCTGCCTATGCTAGGCAAAGATCACTGGATGGTAACCCTGGATCTCAAAGAGGCCTATCTTCACATCCCTATCAGGCCCAGCTGCAGGAGATTCCTGAGGTTTCGGGCTGGTACTTCTCATTATCAGTTCTCTGCATTGCCCTTTGGTTTATCTACTGCGCCCAGAGTATTCACAAAAGTTCTGGCTCCTGTAATTGCTTTCTTCAGACAGAGAGGAATACAAATTTATCCTTATCTGGACGATTGCCTGATTCTTGCTCAAAACAAAGACAAGTTACTACAACATCTCCAGTATGTAATGGCAGTTTTAAGGTGCCTAGGGTATTCTGTGAACAAAATAAAGTCCAGTCTAGTGCCGTCTCAGGACATGTGCTTTCTGGGTGTCAGACTGAATACAGCTTCTCAGATGGCATTTCTGACCCCGGACAGACAAAGAACTCTTCATCTATACTTCCAGCAGTTATCAGTAATGTCCAGGCTGACTGCAAGGACAGTCCTTCAAGCCTTGGGGTTCATGGCATCTTGCATTCTAGTACTTCCCAATGCCAAACTGCATATGAGGAAGCTACAATGGTATCTCAAAAGTGTGTGGACTCAACACTGCCACGGTTTGGACACTGTCATTCGGATTATACCTTGCATCCAGAAGAAATTCTTGTGGTGGGCTCAGGAATGTCACCTAAACAAGGGACTCTCTGTGATCCGACCAGAGGCGAGTCAGATCCTAACGACGGATGCCTCGGACTTGGCTTGGGGAGCACACTTCAATGGGAAATGGATTCAGGACATATGGCCTCCCAAACTACAACATTTGCATATCAACATGAAGGAGATGTTAGCAGTCCAAATTTGCCTTGATGGCCTTCAAGGACATACTTCAGCCGGGACAGGTGTTGATTCAAACAGACAACACAACAGTCATGTGGTACATCAACAAGCAGGGGGGTACCCATTCCTACCCTCTTTGCAGACAAGCAATGATTTTATGGGAGACTGCTCTGAGTTTGCATATCAATCTTCAAGCACGGTTTCTGCCAGGAGCACAGAACTCCTAGCAGATGTAGTGAGCAGAGAAATTGTGAATCCCCAGGCGTGGAGACTGGACCCTCAGGTATTCAAACACTTAACCGTGCCTTGGGAGCTCCAGACATAGATCTGTTCGCTTCTCCACTGAATTTCCAACTGCCAAAATTTTGCACAAAGATGTTCCATCCAAATGCTTGGAAGGTGGATGCTCTATCTTTCAGTTGGAACAACCTTCACGTTTATGCTTTCCCCCCTCTGCCTCTTCTTCCCAAGGTACTCTTGAAAGTCAGGAGGGACAAGCCTTGCATGATTCTAATAGCACCAGATTGGCCACGTCAGCATTGGTATCCTCTGCTGAGGAGTTTAATTCAGGAGCCTCCTTGGCTTTTGCCACAGGTTCCTCATTTGTTATCCCAGTCAAACAATCATTTTCTCAATGTTGGTGCAGTCCCTGCATCTAACGGCCTGGCGTATTCTGTAATGGAGCCAGTGGGGTCTCAGCTTCCTCAACAGGTTTTAGATGTCATTTTGGAAGCCAGGCAGCCTAGTACTAGAAAAGTTTATGCTGATAAATGGAAGAGATTTTTTCTTTGGAGCACAGCAAAGGGCTTTGATGTTTCAGTGCCTAATTTGAGTTTTGCACTACAGTATCTTACTGAATTACTGGACAAGGGTTTGTCATTCTCTTCTGTGAAGGTTCATGCTGCAGCCATTTCTGCTCACTATGATTGTGACCCTCCTTTATTTTCTCACCCTTTGTTCAAACAGTTTCTTAGAGGGGCAAAGAATATAAGACCCCCAATGAGAGCTCCTACTCCTTCCTGGGATCTCAATTTTGTGTTAGAGAAGCTTACTTTACCTCCTTTTGAACCTGCAGCTATGTCTGAATTGAAGTTTTTGTCTTGGAAGACTGCTTTTTTGTTGGCCATTACTTCTGCTAGGAGGGTATCTGAATTGCAGGCACTCATGGCAGTTGAACCCTTTCTGATTTTCCATAAAGATAGAGTTTCTTTGTGAACTAACCCTACTTTTATGCCTAAAGTGATTTCTAATGTGGCCTTGAACCAGTCTATTCATTTGCCTACTTTTTATGCTGATCCCCAAAATAAAGGGGAAAAAGTCTTGCATTCTTTGGATATCCACAGGCAGCTACGTTATTATTTGAGCAGGACTAAAGAGTTCAGACAGACTCAACAGTTATTTGTTTCCTTTGCTTTGGGTTCACAAGGCAAAGCTGTTTCAAAGCAAACTATTTCTAAGTGGATTGGTCAATGTATTGCTTTTTGTTATTCTCATCATGGGAAGGAGGTTCCTTCTGGGATCAGACCTCATTCTACCAGGGCTACTGCCACATCTACTGCTTTTTTGGGGGGTAGCTACTAAGGATATTTTGGAGGCAGCTACTTGGAGTTCAGTACACACTTTTACTAAGCATTACCATCTCCCTCTTTATTCCAAGTCCAGGGCTGGGTTTGCCACTGCAGTTTTACAGGGCATGTTAGCAGCTCCTAATGCTATTTAGTTTGCCAGCCTCCCTTTTCCTTTGCTTTGGGATTCTACCCACAGGTTATGACTGCAGCAATGTGAGACGAAGAACATAGTACAGTTTTGTACCTACCATAACTGTAGATGTTCGAGGATCTACATTGCTGCAGTCCAATTATCCCTCCCTCCTTCCCCTCTATAGTTTGTGGTTGCTGTGTTTTTTGGGATAATCTTTACTTCCACACTGGTAGTTGTTAGGCTTTTACTATTTTAGTTCTGGCCTTCTTTCCTTCTTAGGCCTTCTGACATCTGGGGCAAGAAAGACTGAGGATATGGCGTCGGTCATGCGCTTAAGTACTACTACGTACTGACGTCAGCTCTAGGCGACAATGACCGACGCCAGCCCAGCTCTTTGGTATTCGGGCCAACCGAGGACAGCGGACTACCCACAGGTTATGACTGCAGCAATGTAGATCCTCGAACATCTACATTTATGGTAGGTACAAAACTGTACTTTTTCCATGACTCCAGCTTAGCCCTTGACGCCCTGCCTCCTGCTCCAACTAAACTTGACAGGTACTACAGAGTACTGGATTCTCACAAATACCTGTACAGGAATCCCTCTGCAGACCCTGAGGTGTCATTACACAAGGACCCAAAGGAGCGAAGACTAGTTCTGCAAGAAGCCTCTTCCTTCTGACAACTCCAGAGCTCTGGACAGATGGGATATGAAAGTATACACCTCTGCAACCTTAGCTGTCAGAGCACTCCATTGTCAGTTCCTTATGTTGAAATATCAGCAACACACTTTGGAACAATTAAAATGTAAGATTACTACCTCTCCTGACGGTGCCACCTCAAAAGAGCTGGTAGAATTACTACATTCTGCTTGTCAAATGGCCAAACACTCATTACAGTGTGAATATGACACCCTAGAAGCCTCTAGCAGGGCAGCAGTGACAGGATCTGTTATTAGAAGACATGCATGAATGAAGGAACAACCTCTCCCTGATTGTCATGTCTAAAGTTATTGATGCACCCCTAGATAAGAAACCCCTATTTGGGGAAAAAGCAGAAGAGGTGCTTAAAAAGATGGAAGACCAAGCAAAATCTATGCAAACAGTAAAAGATTTCTTTCAAGTTCAACCTCCCAGATTCTGCAGGAACTTTCCCTCTAAGCACTGGGCCTTCCCTGCATGCAGACAGGGCCAAGGTAAGCCCCACAGGGACAGGCCATCCAGGCCCATATCCCAGGGCCAGCAAAGAAGCAAACAATGGGCCACTTCCGTCTCTAAGGCAGGGATTTCAAGAAATGATGGCAGTGCAAAAGGCTCTGACTTCCTTCCAACCCCATCTCAGACCATGGAAGGTGGATGCCTTGACCTTCCCCTGGAGCTCCCTCTTTGTGTACGCATACCCTCCTCTGCCCCTTATTCCCAAAGTTCTGATCAAAATAAGAGAGGTGAGACCAAAGGCCAACCTCATTGCTCCAGATTGGCCCAGACAGAATTGGTACCCCTTATTACGCAGTTTAACCTTACAGCCCCCAAAGCTGCTTCCCCTGATGTCAGACCTCTTGACCCAGGAGAGGGGGAAGGTAATGCACCCAGACCTACAGACTCTCAAATATTCAGCATGGCTTATACACTAAAAACTAACGAGGAGTCCCTGTTAAGCAAACGGGTCCTGGACATCATCACAGAGGCCAGAAGGCCCAGCACAAGAAAATCATATGCAGGAAAATGGAAAAGATTCTGCTCCTAGAAACAATCAAAAGAGGGCAGTTACCTCCCAACCATGTCATCCTGGATTACCTAGCAGAGCTGCTCAATAGTGGCCTCTCTTTCTCCTCTATTAAAGTCAATGCCTCGGCCATCTCTGCCCATTATGATTCAGACCCACCCCTCTTCTCTCATCCTTTGATTAAGCAATTCCTCAGAGGGGGCTTCTAATATCAGGCCTCCCAGAAGGCTTCCGTCTCCACCCTGGGACCTGAATTATGTGTCAGAAAAACTAACCGTACCTCCTTTCGAACCGGCCACTTCAACTGAATTGAAATACCTCTCTTGAAAGATTCCTACTAGCTATCACCTCAGCCAGAAGGGTCTCGGAACTTCAAGCTATCATGGCTGTTGAGCCCTTCATAATTGTCCATGAAGACAGAGTCTCCCTGAGGACTAACCCCTCCTTTATGCCCAATGTGGTATCTGATGTGACCCATAACCAGGCCTTACACCTTCCCACCTTCTTTCCCAGCCCTCAAAACAAGGGGGAAAGAATTCTACACTCACTAGATGTGCACAGATAACTCGGATACTATCTGGACCGTACTAAGCCATTCAGAAAAACAGACTAACTTGTAAGCTTTGCTCCAGGGGCAGAGGGGAGGCCCATCTCCAAACAAACCATTTCCAAATGGATTTCACACTGTATCCATTTCTGCTACAGACTACATGGGCAACCCGACCCTAAGTCTATCCATACCCATTCCACTAGGGCCACCTCCACTTCCACTCCCTTCCTCAGAGGAGTACTTACCAGGGACATCTTGGAAGCAGCCATCTGGACCCTCTGTCCATGCCTCTACAAAGCATTACTACCTACCTCTCTTCTAAATCTAGGGCAGGGTTTGCCTCTGCAATTCTGCAGGGCCTCCTGACCCATACCTAGGACTCAACCTATCCTTCCACCCTTTTCCTCAGCTTTGGGAATCCTCCCACAGGTGATGACTGCAACAGTGAAACACGAAGACTATAGTACAGTTGTATACACTTACCATAAATGTAGATGTTCGAGTGTATTCACTGTTGCAGTCTTGGTTTCCCTCCCTCCATCCCCCATTTAACATCTTCCCTAGGGGGGGACAAGCTTCCCAAGGTGGCTTTTAGCCACCAGGACCATGTCTGTCTTTTCACTTGTGCTTCTGATGTGTTAGGGCAAGAAAAACTGATGTAATGACATTGGCTGCCTTTCTTTATAGCACTGATGACCTGACGTCAGACTACAGGCGACGGCAGCCGGTGCACAAAAACATTGAATCTGGTATTCGGGCCGACCGAGGGCTACCACAGCAGGGATAACCCACAGGTGATTGCAGCAGTGAATACATTCAAACATCTACATTTATGGTAAGTGTACACAACTGTACTTTGTGGCAGTGAGGCAGGCCCACTAAATATCGAAACCTCTAAGAATAATATCACTGATTGGAGAGGAAGGGAGGAATAAACCCGGAGAGGAAGGGAGGAATAAACCCGGTCACAGACTAGGATGCCTCTTTGTAATATTATGATACATTAAGAATGCATCTGTCATTTACCATTATTAATATTTTAGTTTGGGTTTTTAGCTTTATATTCCATTATTTTCTTAATAGAGTTTATTGCAATAAATATTATTTAAAGATTTATATATATATATATATATATATATATATATATATATATATATATATATATAATTTTTTTTTTTTTCAAAGCTGCCTTTGTAATTGGTGGTGGCTTTCTTTGCTGTATCTTTTAATGGTTTAAATACGACTGTATAAAGTGTTCTGTGGTTTTACAGTCTGTTGGGCAGGTTTTCAACCCTTTTTCAAGTGAGAGGTTCATTTAAATGAACTTATTTCACATTTATTCAGTACTGTTTAGAAATGGCTGTTAGCCTGACCTCACTTTGTAAGTGGAGTTTGCCATATTTTTTAAAAGTGTATTTCTTTTTTACTTCTAAAGTGCATTCCAGATTAAAGCCATTTTGTCATTTCTTGAGTACTTCCTGGTTTTCAGCAGCTACAGTATTCTGCACTTTCCCCAGCCTTTTCTCTGCTGAATTACTGATGTACTCGGTGCACATGGACTTGTATCTTGCTTGTCATTATCATTCAGTTAATATTAGCTTTTGTAGAATTTTCACTTGTCTGTCACTGTCATTCACATTTTCGTATAGACAAAAAAATCTTCTCTAATACTAAGTCACTTTAATTCTTGTTTTGCTGATTGTATTTTAGGTTGTTCACAAAATGCAGGTTTTAATCCAGTGGTGTAGAGGAAGCTCAGGCCTACATGCCAGATTTCTATGGACCTGCTCCCATCCCCACCAGAAACACACAGGCATGCACAAAAAAACCCATGTCCTTTAGTGTGAACTGAAAAAATATTCCAACAGAGATGTAAGGCACATAACCGGACTTTTTTATAAGTTACTTATGGGATATATATTAGGATAGTAAGGAAGCATTATTTAGATACAATTTTTTGCTTTACTGGCACTCTTGTAACTTTTTTTAAGCAGGTTTCTTTTTCAGAATGTTACCAGGTTTAGGTTATAGTGTGTATTGACATTGTAGTCTTAAGTGCAAGAGAGCAGTTACTGTATTCCTACTTAATGTATCTTCACCGTATGCAGCAGTAGACAATGCAGTTATAACATTTACTAAGCAGATCATTTAGTGGACTTATTTATTTTTATTTATTTTACATTTGTTGACCGGGATAGTCCGACTGGATACATGGCCATTTTCAGCAGAGTCCCAGGGAGTAAAGCTCCACATACCAAAAAAGATACAGTACATACATCACTGAGTGATAAACTCAGGCAGACATGTTTAGAAAAATATAGACAAAGAATACAGGCAGATATAAATATAGACAATGTGCAGACTTGCATCTGATTGGGAAAGACATATCAGAAAATGTGAACATAGAATACAATCAGATCTCATAATTCACAATGCTTAGACATTCAAATGCTATGAAGCATAGATACTTTGCTAAACAGCAGGTTGGGTAGCAAGACGTGTTATTGAAGTTGTTAGGTTTAGAACAAGAGCACAGCCAATGAGATCTGAGGTATTTTTTGAGTTGTCTTTTAAATAGAGGTAGTGAGGTTTCCTTGGTAACGGTAGTAGGGAGTAGATTCCAGATTTTACCGGTTGAGTTGGCAAATATAGCATTGCCTGCAGAGTTGTTGGATTTTTGGGTCAGTATCATTAGTTTATCAGCTGAGCGTAATGGCCTTGGGGGCACTATGAGGGGTGAGAATATTTTTGAGGACAGGGGTGTTATCAGGTTGATGGAGTATTTTATATGCTACTATAAGCTGATTGAACTGTAGGATACTCTAGCCATCCCAGTACTTTGAGGTTCTGGTAATGATGGGTCCTAAAAGCCATGCTTGTAGCAAATCTGGCTATATGATTGTAACATCCTGACAGTTTGTTGGGATCGGTTTTGGATAGGTTGGTGAGTACAGGGGAGGCATACATAAGGATAGAGAGGAGGTGTAATCTTGCAATAGCTACCATAGCTAGGGGGGTAAGGAAAGGTTTGGCTCTGTACAGGGTGCCAAGTTTTTTTGTTGACTGACTTAATAGTGTGATTGACATGTTTATCAAATTTAAGGTTGTTGTTTATTATTACACCTAGAAGCTTTGTATGGTTATCAGGGGAGATAATGGTGTCATTGCTAGATTTGATGAAGGAAGGAGGAGGAGGAATTCTACAGTTAGGGGAGAAAAGTAGTAGCTTGGTTTTGTTAGGATTTATAAGCAGGCGGCAATTAGCTAGCCATGTTTCTACCGTGCTGAAAGTGGTCTGGGTGAGGGTTAGAAGTTGTGAAGGAAAGGAGGAGGAGCATATTAGTGTTGAGTCATCTATATATTGGATGCAGGTAGCTCCTGGGATGGTGGTGTGCAGATCATTGATAAAGATAGGGAAAAGAAGGGGGCCTAGTATGGACCCTTGTGGGACACCTAGGGTTAGACGAAGTTGGGATGACACCTTGCTCTGCCATAAGAACTGTCTACTGTTTAGGTAGGAGTGAAACCATTGTATTGCATGTTGGTCTAAACCGATGGTTTGTAAGGTATTGAGCAGTAGCTGATGGTTGACCATATCAAAAACTTTTGAGAGATCTAGGAAGAGTGCTGAAGATAGTTTGTTGTTACGATGAAGATTGATGACATTAGAAAAGAGCCGTGGTTGTACTGTGGAATGGCCTAAAACCATGCTGAGAGTTGGCGAGCTTTCCGTTTTGAATAAGAAAGTGCATGATTTGTTTGTGTATGCATCTTTCCATGATTTTAGCTAGTGGTGAAAGAATGGCTCTAGGTCTAAAGTTAGATAATTCTGTGGAACTTCCTGTTTTACGGAGAGGTATAACGTGATATTTTCCATATTGCTGGGATGGATCCTTCTGAGATGGATCTGTTGATCAGAATAGAAATGGGAAGTGCTATGGCATCAGCTGCTTTTTGAAGATATTCAGCTGGGAGGTGGTCGGCAGCTAGTGTAGTAGGTTTTAGCTTTTTGAGTAAGGTCCGGATCAGGTTGGTAGGTACGGTTTGAAAGATAAAGGTGGGTTGGGTGCTGGGTGGATCAGGGCTAGATGTGCCAGAGCTGGTGTTTGTGTCTGATGGAGTGAGATGGGTAGCTAGAGACTGGATAGTTTCAGTAAAGAAGGAGTTGAAGCTGTTTGCAATTTCAACAGGGGATTTATCAAGGGCAGCTGATGGAGTAGGAGTGGCGGAACGGCCTGGGTGGAGAAGATTGTTAATACCACCCCAGAACTTTTGAAGTTTTAGCTGATATTTTTGTTGTAGGAGGGTGTAGTGATTTTCTTTGTCTAGAATGACATATTTTTTGGTCTGATTGCTTAGCTGCCAGTATCTTACTTGGTTCATAGGGGCTTTGGTAACATGCCACCTGGCCCAGGCGTTTTCTTAGTTTAATTTTGTTTTTTGTTTCTTTATATAGCCACAGTGCAACCGTGGCTTTTACACGGATGGTACGGGTAGGAGCATGGTGGTTAAGGATAGCCAGAAATTTGGTATTGAAGTACTCAGCTGCTTCTTGTAATTGGAGTCGTTTCAAGACATTCCAATTGCATGCTTTAAGTTCTTTTTGGAAGTTGTCAAGGTTAAAGTTCCTGACGTTTCTTATAGTTTTGTAGGTGGGCTTGTTGGGAATGTTGGCTTTGAGCTTAATAATATAGGTAGGGCAGTGATCACTTAGATCATTGGGTAATGTACCTGACTTATACTTT
Organism: Protopterus annectens; assembly: GCF_019279795.1. Taxonomy (NCBI): domain Eukaryota; kingdom Metazoa; phylum Chordata; order Ceratodontiformes; family Protopteridae; genus Protopterus; species Protopterus annectens. The sequence goes on along the minus strand of NC_056736.1, from coordinate 413,984,344 downwards.
TGGGGGTGGCTGTTAATAAGTATCCAATCAAGGATACTGTCTTTGACTCTATTTTTGCTAAATCTGGTGGGGCTGGCAATGATCTGAGTAAATCCATAGAGGTTTAAATGGGTGGAGGGAATTTCAGAGGAGCAGGTGTTCCACTCAATGTTAGTTGCCCAAGACAATGGTTTCCTGGGGATAGTTAGAAGCTAGCCAATATAAGATATTTTCTAGAGTATTATCATTCTTGCCGGGTGGGATATAAATGCAGACAATGTATCTACATTTATTTTTGTTTCCGCTGTGGTGACCCCTAACCGGGAAAAGCCGAAAGACACAACAACATTAGTTTGGTGATGAGAATTTTTGCATTGCCAAACTGGGGTGGCTGTTGGATGTCAGTTGTTATTGTTAGGGTGGACTTGTATAGTACAGCTATCCCGCCACCTTTCCTGGGGATCCAGTTCAGTCTAAGGATGTTGTACTGTGGGGAGGGTTATTTCGTCATCTTTGGTTATTGGTTTTAACCAGGTTTCTGTGAGGCAGAGGATATCAGGGGAGTGAACAGCTAAGAGTCCAAAGAGTCCATGTAGGCTATGGATCTTGTTGTTTAGGCTTCTGATGTTGAGATGACAGACCAGAAATGAGTTTGGAAGTCTATCAATCTGGGTAGTACATGTTGGGTTGTTAGTGTGCTTGGGTCTACTGTTGTGGATGGGCCAGGGTTGGGGTGGATGTCTCCATCCTTCATAAGATTAATTTTTAAGTTGCTTATGAGTCTTAAAAATTTGTTTGATTTTTTCGTAGCTTTTGGTTTTTAAGCTAATGTAGCAGTATTTAGTTAGGTGATGGTAATTGGGGGGGCGAGGAATTAGGAGAGTGGGTGGTTATGTGGTGGATACACTTATTAAATGCTGGGTTGGTGTCTGTTTGAGAGTTTGGGTATTAGATTTCAAGATGCTGTACATACTCATAGGAGCTTAGATGATAAGGAATGAATAGCAGGGGTACTAAGGGTAGCAGCATTAGTGCTTTAGCTGTAGTCAGTAAATTACTAGGGTAGGGCCTGTGTTGAGTATATGTGGTGTATAAAAGATTAGAGAGAATAGAATAGCTATGGGTGGGTTAATATGGATAGTGGGGTGGATAAGAGGGTGTATTATTGTGCTAGCAGTTTGCCTGGTTCTAGGAGCACGTGTAGTTGGTTAGCTAATTAAGGGGGCGTGCCAGTGGTGCTATAAACATAGTACTACCGGGGGTGGGATATGGGGGAAGGGTTGGGCGTGGAGCAAGCAAAGTGGGGCTAAACCAGTAAAGCAGATGCCTAGAGGCAGCATGTGCAGGTATGAGTTACAAGCATGCTTTTTTGTTTCTTTTTATATGCCCAATACTCTGTTCCTAGGCCCTATTGTTAAAAACGACACAGTTCCCTGCCTGCTTCTCAATTTACAATGCAGAGGGCCTGTTTTCCAATTCCCTTTTGTAGCACACTTGTTTCACTTAGTTTATTGAGAAATGCACTGTTTGGAGGTGCAGAGCACGCTACTGTCGTCTGTTGAACAGTAGAAAGCACACTGTTTTTACCTTAATTGGGGAAGAAAGAAGGCTACAGGAAAGTCTAACCCTTCCAACCTAATGCTTATCAGCATAAACAGAATTACAAGCGGGAGTTATGGGGACATTCACCAGTGCTTTTTTGGACCCAGTTTGTTCGGTTTATAGGTAGCATGGTATTTAAGTGGATATTGACCTTATTAAAACAAGTTCCGTGGTGGGGAAAGTCTTCCGTACTTATGCTTTTACAAGCCTTTCAGGGAGAGGTGAGGTAGGAACACCTAGAGAGGGGATATGATTATTAGTACTATACCAAGAACAGAGTTAATCATTCATTCAGTATACATGATTATCAAACAAGTCCACATGCACCTTTTAGTATTAACAAAGCAGCACTCCTTCCTATATATCTGCCTTAAGGGCTCAGTTAATATTCATTATTTCTCTCTCATCAATGCTACACTTTGTTCATTATTTCTATCCCTTATCAATGCTACACTACCCAGGACAGACCACTAAGTCAATGCAAACAACAATAAATGGATACAATATCAACAGCAGTTTGCGAGTAATTTGTAGCAGCTGGTACCAATAAACATGCCTTAATTCATCAAGGTTTCAGTTTGCGAGTAAATGCAGTAAACAGTTAGTACATTGAGCTCAGATAAAGAAACAAGAATTAAATACATAAGTACGTGAACATACCGCAACCGACTGGGACCTGATGCACTGGTTAATTTGAAAATGGCTGGTTAGGTAGGTGATTATGTAACCTCTGATTACTTGGTGGGGGGGGGGGGTGAAGGGCTGAACCGGGCTAATCCAGTAAAGCAGATGCCTAGAGGCGTGCAGGTATGAGTTACAAGCACACTTTTTTGTTTATTAGGTTGGACAGAATGCTTATACAGCATGGGTTACATGGGGTATGTCTGATGGTATTCAAATTTATATCATGTGGTGGGGGTTCACCTTCTTTGTGAAGTTGGTACCATCTTGAATTCAGCTGTTGAAACTTGCCCTTGGACCTCCACAGAAGGGCTAGTTGTGTATTTTCTTGTTTATTTGTTAAACCTATAGGTTTACTGGTGCTAAAACTTTTTTAGCTGTGACAGGTATTTAAGGTAAGGAGACTGTCTCCATTATCCTAGCCAAGTTACTTCAAGGAGCACACAGATTATCCCTGTCAGAAAGGGCCTACTGGTAAAAAAAAAAAAAAATGTGAATACTATGTAGAAATATGTCAGTGTGCTGACTGGTGGGTGCTTTTATTGGCATATTTGTTATACAATCTTGAAATGCTTAAGTGCATTACATTAATAACTTTTTCATTTTTTTCCACAAATTCTTGGACAGGTGCTCTCGTAGACATTCGTATCCATCTATTAGTCAGACACTCCTTATCCGAAATATGTTTGTTACTTTTGGAATGGAGCAATGCAAAAGGGATGATTATGATACAGATGCAAGCTTGGAGTATAGTGATGAAGAAACCTACCAGCAGTTTATTGAGTTCTATGAAGATGTGCTTCCCGAATTTAAAAGTGCTGGAAAAGTTGTACAGTTTAAAGTAGGTGTGGCAGGCATGAATCCTTTTTTTTTTTTTGGCTTGTTTGTTTTGAAAACTGCACTGTAAGGTATAAAATCTTAATATTGACCGTTGCGGTTTCCCCATATTTGATATTATGTATGTTACATTTTTATTTATCTAATTTCATCTCATTGGTATAAAAAATACACACAAACACACACGTTTGAGTAACACAGGTAAACATACCACTGCAGGCTTAGGTAGAGATACTGGCTTGTCTCAGCCCTGTTTAATAGTCTGTTGGGACCGGTTGTAAACCCTAATTACTAAAGTACTAGCCATCCTCATGTGCTTAAGTGAAATTGTCTCATGTCTTTGTACTGTATGCTTGACATCTCCTTTTTGTGAAACCACTTGCCCCCCAGGAAGGTTATTTGTATGCTGCTTTTATTGTTTTGGATGATAATCACATTGCCACAGTGGTCAGGAAATCCTTCTACATGGCTCATCTCATCACAAAAGGATTCTCATCCAGAAAAAAAGAGGTCATTGTTCCCCTCTACTCATCACTCATTAGACCCATTATAGAGTACAATGCCCCTTTTGGTATGTACCTCACAAGACATCTACAACAACTGGAAAGACCACAGAAATCCCTCACAAAAAGGATTACTGGCCTCAAACAGATGCCCTACGCAGACCGTCTTAAAAAAACTACAGCTTTACTCCATCGCATATCGCCTACTCAGGGGTGATCTCTGCCTAACATACAAAGCTATGTCAAACCCAGAGCTGTTGGACATGCTCCACTTAAAGAAATCCCAATCCCTCCGAGCTACACGCTCTGGGGATCTAAACCTTGTCACCACAATAAACAGAACATGCTGGAGGGATAGATTCCTGTCCTAGAGACTTCCCATACTCTGGAACAGACTACCTATCAATGTCAAACAGAGCTCCTCATTAGCACTCTTCAAGAAAAATCTTGATGATTGGATGGGAAATGGGAAATTCACCCCGGGGATCACTTCAGTGGCTCTGCTCGACAGGGGTACAGGAAAATAGTTTTCTTGGGTGGCGAAAGCCAGGGTATATTTTTTGGCTGGGCTTGTATGGGCCCTAGGGCCAATAGTCTAGTACCTACCTATGAACCTATGAGTTGCTTTCTCACATTGCTTTTCATCTATTCCCATTTTGGCTTTTAATTTTGTTTTCTTCATATTCTTTTTTTCTTTTATGAAAAAGGTTTCGGTTATGAACTTTTTTCATGTGAGACCCGTATCTCTGTCTGTCTTCATTAGCAGTTAATTTATTTTAGATCTTTGTAGTAAACATCTTTCATTTTGTTTACTTTTATTTTTGATGAAGGTACTATACATATGAATTTTTATTTTAGGTAGGCTGGCCTGAGGTCTGTTTTCAATGATGACCCAGAGCAGAAGGCACATTTGAATGAATTATATGCAAAAAGAGAATGAAACGGAAAATGGTAACGTTAGGATTGATAAGTAGACAGTGGTGTAGAATTCAACAAAAGATGGAAGATGAAACACTTGTAAAGAAATAAGGAGGTCTGTGTCAAAGCAGTGAACGTTCTCTTCCCCAAACTACTGTTCATTGAGACCACAGTAGTGAACATTCCATTTCACAGCATCAAATTGCCATAGTTGGCCAACTTCACAGACATTACAATGCTTGGTGAATAAGAAAAGTAAACAGAAAAGAACAGTCATCTGCACACACCACAGAAACTGCTTTTGGAGGGGGTGGCAAGCCCCCCTGCTCCCCCACACCCCCTGCTAATTATGTATACCAACTTTGAGATCGCACTACAGTGGGGGAAAAAGGTCAGATTTCCTGATCCCTACTGTAATGCGATCACAGTCAGAATGGTAAAGCAGTTTTTGTGATGTGTGCCGGTGACTTATTTTCACTTTACTTTTGTTATTCACCGGGTATTATAACTTCTGCGATGTTTGGCAGCTGTGGCAATTTGGCGATGTGAAACTGTGGGAAATTGGTGTTTGCTGAATGCAGTGCACACTCCTGTGGTTTTGATGAAAGTAGTTTGGGGCGGAGAACGTTTGATGCTTTGACATGTACCCAAAATAAGGATAATTAGTGTTAAAAAGCCTTTAAGATTTTAAGGTTCATCAGGAAATTGCAAGACAAAAATAGATTTAACAGTCAAGTAACTGATTTGTAAATAGGTAAGGGGTTTTGAATTTCCTTTAGGTAAGCAAATATGTTTTTATAATGTTGAAGGTAATTTGCAGATGATTCTGTCTTCAAGGTTATTGAAAGAGTAAATCATAACATTTGGGATGTTCTTCATAGCCAGTGTTGCAGTACTTATTCTTGGGATTTCCTGCCACGTAGAGACTGCAACCAGCCCGATTTTCAGAGTCTGTGCATCATCCCCAGCTGACCGGTGTTCCGACTACCAGCATCTGGATGTCAGGGTATAAGAAGGGGATCTTTTAGTGCCATCTTCATTTCTTTCTAGCCATGCAGTCAGATGCACTTCACATGTGTTCAATAAACAAGTAGTCCATTAGTCGGCTCATGTTCCCAGAGATTCTCCTCCTTCCAGTCAGATAAGTACCCCACTGGGGAAATTTCTGTACTGAAATTAATGTTCATTTATTCCAGAGCTGCATAGCGGGATTTACCATTCTTCACCAGTGTGTGTCAGCTTACCAGCACCATCCTGAATTGGAGAACTTTCTGAAATTAATGTTCAAAGAAAAGGAAACAATTGCTTCAAGTGTGAGAAGCAAATCTTCCATAAAGATTTTCACTTGTTTTGTCTGTTCTGCTTGTGGCCTCAGCACGACATCTCTAATTGTCTTGACTGTGCAAAATTACATGCAGAAACTCTCAAACGTAGGGCAGAGGTACTTGCCTTGCTTATGGAGTCATCTTGCCATGCAAATGGATGTGCATGTAGCCTTCTTGAACAGGCGCGGCCAAGCAGTGCCTAAAGTGACAGTCTCTAAATGCATTTCTAATTACATTTCCAGTGTTTACTGTGTCAGAAAATTGGAGTTACCTCGTCCACCTAAGGCTCATTCTCAGGTCAGTCGCTACCCCATCAGCCTTTCCCGCTAGGTTGTCCTTGGATGACATTTGTGCTGCGGCCACTTGGTCTACTCCTCACACTTTTGTTGCTCATTATGAGCTGGATATGGTCTCCAGAAACAGAACATCCTTTGGATCCACTGTGCACAGGCACGTAGGGCCACCCAGGATTCGGTTGTAGCTGAGGATCCTGATCCAATCCTGAGGAATAATTAAATGGGTAACGTCATATCAGTAATTATGTACTTACTGTAACTTGGTATCTGTGTTAATCAATTTCATTATTCACCACTTCCCACCCACCTTCTCCCTTCCATGTTTCTGGAGAGGCTGAAGTCTCAGGCTATTGAACTTTTCCCCCTCGATGTACGCCTGATAGTATTATGTAACTGGAGATAGGTAGTTATATTTTTAAGCATTGCTTAGCGTCCCATCAGTAAACTCGATCTAAGGGGGTAGAGTGTAGAAAGGGATTATGGGAGAGGGAGAAGCTCTTGCCTTGATTCTAGGTCTGTGAAGTGCCGGATCAGATGCCGGATTGGATCCAAGACCCAGTTGTGATGAGTAATGAAATGGGATAACACAGATACTGAGTTATAGTAAGTACATAACTGTTGTTCTCCCTTCTTATAGAATTGGCCAAGTATAATTACACTGGCTTCCTCACAGACTGGATGTACAGACACAAGAGTTGTAGAGTTGTTACACCCATTCTGAAAAATTTACAGCCAACTGCCTGGATGATTCAATTTTTGATACCTTTTAGACACCTTGTTTTTGAGGATGTGCAGCAGGTATTAAAGGAGGCAAGAAACCTTTCTGGGAAATATTATTTTCTAGTTGACACCACAGTAATAACCAGGGCCCATTCAGGAATTCTATACCACTGGATGTTCTTCATAGTCATTTTTGCAGTACTAGTACTAATCCTTTGAGCTTCCTGATATGCATAAGCCCACAGCTGGCCTGATGCCCAAAGTTTTCAAATCATCGATCAGCTGATGGATGTTTGTAGACCAATGTATAGATGTCAGGTTATAAGGGAGCATCCATCGGTGCAGTCTTCATTTCTTTCTAGCCACTAAATTTAGCAGACACGTGCAATCACCCAGCTTGCTGTTCCTCCAGAGTCCCTTAAAATTGGATCTGATGTTTCTGTCATTTCTCCTCGCAAATAGGTTACGGATCCATGCTCTGATCCAACTTGTGCACTTTCCTTCAGACTAGGATCTAAGTCGCGAGCTCCTCCAACTGCCCACAATGCCCTGCACTCCAACCAACCTCCTCAGATCCCGTCTGCCGCCAGTGGAATCAGACGTGGTTGCCTGAGTCTCGAATGTTCAGTGGTTTCCTTGGGTATCTCCTTTTCAGATGTGTCCCTTTTTCTTCATTTCCTTCATTTTTTTATCTTAAATTCCTCCTCTACTCCTTTTACAGTGTGAGTGGCTTTTTTCTTACCGGCCTTAGGGAACTTTCTCTAAATTTTTTTTCCCATGCTCTGAGTAGCCATTTTTTCAGTTAGTCTTCCCTTCTGCTTCTCTTTAATTAACAAAAAATAATAAATTCTTTCTTGGCCTTTTTTTTGCGTTCCCTTTTGTGTGTGTGCAGAAAGAATGTTTTTTGTGATGGCTGACAAACCTGGGTTTAAACAGTGCTTGGAATCCAGATGTAAGTTCATACATTCAGATGCACACTCTGTGTTTACTGCTTGGTTGCACAGCATCTGCAGTCTGTCGGCTCTGTTTGTGAAAGCTTTAACCGTAGAGTTATAGGCGATTGCAGAAACAAGCTGATTTTGAAGGGCCTTTTGCTTGCTTCCTCTCCAGGGGCTCAAACCTCCACTAAGAACCATGCAAGAGCCTCCGACTCCAAGAAGTGCCCTCACAAGTCTTTGAGGGCATCTTCAGAGCCATCTGCTAAGGTTGGGAGGCCCTCTGATCCGACATGTTCTGATCACACTACTTCAGTTCCTACGGATCCAAAGCTCTCTTTGGAGCCGTCCAGGTCCATCATGATCTCTAGCTCACCTGAAACTGCCACTCCCCTCCTCTTCGGATCCTAAATCTACTGATCTGACAGCAAGGTGCCCTACACCGGTGCGGGGGGTTGAGTCGGCTCCGCTCCCTGGGCTGCAGCAGACTCCTCCCACCAGGCACTCCAGACCTCCCTCCGTAGCTTCCTCCAGGTCTTCTGGAGTCTTTTGGAGGCTGACATGGACAGGATGATCAGGAAGATTCTCAAGACTCAGATCCAGCTAGGGGTCTTCTTGGCTCCATCCCCTACGGGTTCTGCGAGTCTCTCCCTTTAAGTCCAGTCTCCTTCTCTGATCTGTCCTTCTGCTTCGGAGTCGCAGGGTTGTGGCCATTCGAGGGGTCTGAGGTCGAGTGTAAGGAGCCTGCCTTCCTCCACTCCAACCATTGCCTTGACCTCCTCGGTGCAGTTGTTTTCAGATCATAGGGAGTCTCAGATCCAGGATGTCCCTGTCTAATCCGAGGGGAGGGGTTCGGCTTCTACAGTGTCTCAGCCGTCTCTTCCTCTTGGTGCTTCAGCACTGGACAGTTCTGGTCCGATTCTACCAGGGACCCATGGCCTGGGAATTCCGGCCCTCTCTTCTTTCATAGCCTCAGCTCCAGTGCAGTTGAGGAGAGACTCTCCGGGTCCTTTGGCATTCCTAGTGGTAGAAAGGGCTTTCTCTGCCCAAAGGGGTCTGGTCCCTTTGAGCCATGATCCGTTCTGCCGACTTCCTTTGGATCAGAGACTTGAGCCTGTCATTCCTGTCCAGACTCAACTCATCCAGACTGGTCTCCAAGCACTTCCCCCAGAGGGAGTCCCCGCCTCTTCCAAGACCTCCCCTGAACACCCCACAGAGGAGATTCCTCATAACAGGATGTGGAAAAGGAACAGTGCATTGACTCCCCTTGGAGTCAGTCACCAAGGACACGGACTTTGATGAAGGGGAGGCATCCCCCAGAGGACATTATCTTTGGAGATATTTTAGAGATTCTGTGGCAGAGAGGTAGTTGGTCAGCACAGCCTCCCTCCTCTGAGGAGTCCGTATTTCTGGAGGCCTTTGGGACAGGCCCATCTACATCCTGGGCGGTTCCTCCAGCGGTCAAGTTAGCAGATTTGGTGTCCAGCCAGGCCTGGAAAGAACTGGACTCTGTCAAACCAGCCCCCAAGCACCCCAACAAATTTTTGTCCCTCACAAAGACGGACCTGATTGGAATAAGGGTATTCCAGTGGATGCCATGGTTTTGGCAGCAGCTACCAAAAAGAAGCTAACTGAGTAGATCTCCACTGTCCATCTGCTGAACAGGGAGTCCAGAATGATGGACAGATTTGCTAAGCGCATTTATGCCTCTGCCACCTTCTCGCTGAGGGCAATGAACTACCTGGCACATTTTACTTGCTTACAGAGGGACCTGGTAAAAGAGCTATTGGACTCTTGACAAGAGACCATGTTGCTTGAAGGTCTCCCCCAAATGGCTGCACTTTTTTGTCCTTGTCCAACTTCTCCATGAGACTGATTTCCCATTCCATGGGAGTCGCCTCTTGGAGAGCCAGCTCAGGCATTGCTATTCAGCGACATGCCTGGATGAGGTTTTGTGATTTTGTGGAGTCCTTTAAGGCATCCTTTGTTAATGCCCCCTTCGATGGTTCCTCACTCTTTGGTCCAGTGGTCAAAGAGACCCTAACCTGCAGTGAATGAGAGGGGAAGGGCTTGTCTGCCATTGGGGTCAAGTTCTCCCCTCCACAGTGCACCTTCTCTAGAAATCAGCGCAGTGGAAGGAAAACCTGTTTCTGTAAATCCTAAGGGTCTTCCCAAGATCAGCATGGTGATTCTTCCTGTGGGGGCAGAGGAGGAAGTTTCAGTGGGAGATGGCGCCCCAGAGGCAGAGGGGTTCCTCAGAATCAGGCCTTCAGGGAACCCTTGTCTGATAGGCCTTTTCAGTGCTCCTGAAGTGCTGCCTGACTACTCATCTCTGGTGGCAGTTGGGGGTGTGTTCTTTCTACATCCTACCACCTGCATTGATGCAACACAAAACAAGTGGGTGTTAGAAATTATATCCAGAGGCTACACTATTCCTTTTCTGAATTCTCATCCAGAGAGGTCAAAAAGGTTCCCTGACATTCCACCCAGTCAGAGGGAGTTGGCAGTAGCAGAAACTCTAAATCTACTGCAAAAAAAGAGTCATCCAGGAGGTCCGGCCACACAAAGAGAATTTGGAACTTCTTGTTGCATATTTTTAGTGCCAAAGAAAACAGCGCATCTGTGATCCATTCTGGATCTAAGCAAGTTAAACTTTCTTGTAAAGAAAGTGAAGTTCCGAATGGTGACTGTTTAGTTGATTCTTCTGCTACTGCAGAAGGACAATTGGATGTGCTCTGTGGACTTAAAGGACACATGCCATCACATCAAAATAGACAGGTGCTCCAGAAGTCACCTGCACTTCTGTCTGGGAGCTAGTCACTTTCAGTTCAGGGTTCTGCTCTTTGGACTCATCACAGCCCCCAGGGTGTTTACCAAATGCATGACAGTAGTCGCAGCTCACCTCAGACTGCAGGCATTCCAGGTGTTCCCTTACCTGGACAACTGGCTCTTTACTGCCCCAACTAGGCATCAGCTAATACAGCCCAGGGATTACTTTTTCAATCTTGCCAACCATCTGGGGATTACTATAAATCTAGCAAAGTCTAATCTTTCCCCTGTGCAGACTTTAGAGTTCATTGGAGCTGCCTTGGATGCACAGTAAACCAGATTGCCTTTCTTCCCCCTCATCGCATTCTAACCTTCAGAGATTATGTGCAAACCATGTTGAGTCTGGCTTCTCTTTCGGCAAGGCTAGTTCTGTAAGCTCTAGGTTCTATGTTGGCTGCCATCCCACTAGTTCCTTTTACAAGATAGTTTATACGAGTCCTTCAACAGACTCTGGCTGTTCAGTGTTCTGTATTCTACCAGCCTCGCTCTGCTCCTGTCAAGCTGATCAAGCTGATTTCAGTTTGCAGAAGGCACCTTCAGTGGTGGCTCCTGTTGGATGACCCGACGTTAGGTAGGCCTTTCCTTCTTCCTACCTCCTCTGCCACAGTGACCACAGATGCTTCCCATTTGGGGTGGGGGGCATTACAAGGGAAAAAGATGGTCCAAGACACATGGACACAGAGACCATATTGTATATCAATGTTCTGGAGATGAGAGCTGTCCTACTCGTGCTGCAAGCCATTCAGGACATTCCCCCATAGGAACGGTTGCAATCCACACAGACAACATGTCAGTGGTGTAGTACATCAGCAAACAAGCAGGACCCCACTCTTACCCACTGCGCAGAGAGGCCATGAGGGTTTGGGAATGGACGATGTCTACGGACCATTTTCTGTTTGCAACACAGATACCAGGGAAATCCAGTATCCTGGCAGACAAGTTTAGCAAGTCCATTCTGACCCCTTATGGGTGGTCTCTCAATCAGTAGCTGACTTGATATTCAGCCATTGGAACCAACCTTGCTATGACCTGTTTGCTTCTCAGAACGCCAAGTGCAGCAACTACTTTATTCTGAGTCCCCAAGGGGCACTCTGGTTTACATCTGATGCCCCGGTCTCCTCTATGCTTATCCCCCACTGCCATTGATACCAAGGTTTCTCCAGAAAGTGAAGCATCTGAAGTCCTCAGTAATCCTCATTGCCCCCTTCTGGCCTCATCAGATCTGGTTCCCCTTCCTCTGGTCTCATCTGAGATATCCTCCATAGATTCTGGAACACAAACAGGATCTACTTTATCACCCCATAGAGGGTTGTCCCCACAACCTGATGTCCCTGAAATTGACCACTTCATTTCTACACTTCAGTGATCATTTGAAGGTCCAGGCTTGCTTCCCCAGTTCGAGATATTATTTTAGCTTCCCAAAAAAACAGCTACTAAGAAGGTTTACAGTAGCAAATGGAAGAGATTTGTCTTCTGGTCTTCCAAAGAAAATATTGACCCTTTATAAGCACTTATTGCTGATATTTTCATTTCCTGGCTTCTCTCTTCAGAGGAGGAGCTAGCTTTTCCACCATCAAACTCTAGTTAGCAGCTATCTCTAATTTTCATTCTGGCAGTGTTCTCAACTGTCATAGGTAGGTACTAGGCTATCTGCCCTAGGGCCCATGTAAGCCTAGCCAAAAAATGTACCCTGGCTTTCGCCACCCAAGAAAATTATTTTCCTGTGCCCCTGTTGAGCAGAGCCACAGAAGTGATCCCTGGGGTGAATTTCCCATTTCCCATCCAATCATCAAGATTTTTCTTGAAGAGTGCTAATGAGGAGCTCTGTTTGACATAGATAGGTAGTCTGTTCCAGAGTATGGGAAGTCTCTGGGACAGGAATCTATCCCTCCAGCATGTTCTGTTTATTGTGGTGACAAGGTTAAGGTCCCTAGAGCGTGTAGCTCGGAGGGATTGGGATTTCTTTAAGTGGAGCATGTCCAACAGCTCTGGGTTTGACATAGCTTTGTATGTTAGGCAGAGATCGCCCCTGAGTAGGCGATATGCGACGGAGTAAAGCTGTAGTTTTTTGAGACAGTCTGCATAGGGCATCTGTTTGAGGCCAGTAATCCTCTTTGTGAGGGATTTCTGTGGTCTTTTCAGTTGTTGTAGATGTCTTGTGAGGTACATAGCAAAAGGGGCGTTGTACTCTATAATGGGTCTAATGAGTGATGAGTAGGGAGGGGAACAATGACCTCTTTTTTTTCTGGATGAGAATCCTTTTGTGATGAGATGAGCCACGTAGAAGGATTTCCTGACCACTGCGGCGATGTGATTATCAAAGGAGAGACTACTGTCCACCTGTGTCCCAAGGTCTCATCACATTTTAGGCATTAAGTGGACTACCCGCTATGTGGTAGTTCATGGGTACAGAGTTTTTAAAAAAGGGGATGACAATGCACTTTTTGGCATTGAGCTTCAGGCCATGACTTTGACACCAGGTATCTGTCTCAGTGAGTCCCTTTTGTAGTTTGTCCACATCGTTAGGAATTTCGATTATAGCTCCTAGTTTGCAGTCATCTGCAAACTTCGTTAACCAAAGACCTTCTGTGTTGGCCTGCACTTCAGAGAAGTAGATACCAAACAGGAGAGGACCCAGGACTGAACCCTGTAGTACTCCACTTGTCACTGGTCTGATGTCGGATTTGGAATCTGCTACTTTCACAGTGTGGGTTCTGTCCGTGAGCCAGTTGGCACCCCATCTTGTGACATAGGGATTTATACCTAGTTTAGTGAGCTTATCTATAATTCCAGAGTGGGGGATGGTGTTGAAAGCCTTGGCGAGATCCAGAAAAGCTGTGTGAACCATTTTACCCTCATGTATGGCTTTGGTGACTGCTTCAAAGAAGTCAGTCAGGTTTAGGAGACATGATCTGCCTTTTACAAATCCAAACTGAGTAGGGTCCAGAGTTTGGAGATTACCAATGTCTTTGTTTATGAGTTCCACTATGATACGTTCCATGGCCTAGCAGACCAGGCTCGTCAGGCTAATGGGGCGGTAGTTCCCGGGGTCCGTCGTGGCTCCCCCTTTGTGGAGTGGGATAACTGTCGCGGTGCGCCATTCAGTGGGTACAAAGCCTGAGGTGAGGCTATGATTAGGTAGGGTGCCAGTTCATTCTATAGTTCGTGTAGAACGCAGCCTGGGATATTGTCAGGTCCCATGGATGCTGTGTTCTTGGCTTTGGAGAGTGTTTTTTACCTGTGCAGCCGTGATTATAGTAACTTTGCATTCTTCCCGTATAGAGATGGTAAAGTTAGCACTGAACCTATCTGCTAGGATGTTGGCAATATCAGTTGGTTCTGTATATTTAGTGCCATTATGCTGCAACTCAGAGCAGATCTGAGTGTTCCCATTTAGATTCTTGACATAGCTTTAGAATGCTTTGTGGTTGTCTTTAGAGTCAGTGGCAATTTTGTTTTCGTAACTAGCTTTGGAGGATTTTGAGGGATCTCCGCTTCTTAGAGGTTGACAAGGGAGTTCCTCCAGTCATAGGATTTTACTCTTTTTTGCAACAGTTTCTTTCTACTGTTGTAGAGTTTGTTTATGGCAGAGGACCACCAGATTGGCTTCCTTTTTTTGGAGGATAGCATCTTGGTTCTATTAGGGATAGCATGATCCATGCACTCGTGTAAGTGCTTATAAAGTGCAGTTGTGTTGGATTCGGCAGTCATACCTCTATTGTCCGTCTGCATGGGTGTCATGAAGTTTGCCACTTCTTTCTTAAGTGTGAAGTTGGCTTTTGAGAAGTTTTTTACGATGGTTTCACTAATTGGGGCTGGGGGTGGTATGTGGATGTCTAGGCTGATTAGCTTGTGGTCGGATCTGACCAACGAGGAATTGACCTCTGGTGTGGAACACCAGTTTCCCATGTTTGTAATGATCAGGTCTAGGATATTGCTGCCCCTGGTGGGGGTGTGAATAAGTTGATCCAAGGTGTTGGAATTTATGAATTCTAGAAAACGTTGAGCAAAAGAGTTGGTACATGAGTAGTTTTCCCAGTTAATGGTGGGGTAATTGAAATCGCCCATTATTAGGGTGTTGGGTTGTACCCTAATACTTTCCAGTGTATCAAGAAATGAAGAGTGTGAATCCTGGGGCATGGTGGGGGGTCTGTAACAAGCTACAATTTGGATTGTGGTCTTGCCCAGAGTTAGTTGCACTTGGATAATCTCGGATGCATTGTGCTGTGCAACTAGCCTGGAGGTATGGCTATCCTTAATGAAAATGGACACGCCTCCGCCTTTAGTGCTTCTTTCTGGGTTAGGTGGCCGAAAGGTGTGGTATGAATTGAAGCCTGGTAATGCAGGGGTGCTCTCTGGAGCTTTGAACCAGGTCTCTGTCACTGCACAGATGTCAATGTTCTCCATTTTAAGGAGTGCCTCGAGTGAGTGCATTTTGAGGTTTAGACTTCTAGCATTGAGTAGCATTACCCTCAGAATTTGCTTGCTTGTACCTGTTACGGTGGTGAATTTGTCATTTGAACCTTGCCTAAAAAAGGCACTATAGGGATGGCAAGAGCCTTAGCCAGTATCCGGAATCCTAAGGGTGACAGGTGCAGGACATCTCTGGCAAAGCATCGTGGACTGTCGATCATGTCGTCCCAGGCAGACAAATACTGGATCCCCTTAGAATGACACCAGAAGCTTAGCCAATTGTTGAAGTCAATCATTTTGTCCTTGTACTGTATCATTCTGGATGATGGCAGGATGCTACTCAGGGTTAGCGTCATACCTGCCTGAGATACAAGATCGGAGAGCTCCTCCATGTCTCTTTTCATGTAGTCCAGGGAGGTATGTCTCTGGTCATTCACACCAACATGGACAATGACAGTGTCATATTTGTACTTATTGTGGAGTGACTTGAGTGCATGCGTTTTGTGGCAGATCCAGGCACCTGACAGGCAGCTAACAGTAACTTTCTCCTTGTTTAGTCTAGTGAGTGGAACATCAGTGTGCCTGACTATAGAGTCACCTATGACTAGAGTGTTTGGTATGTTGTTATGCCTTATGGGCTGTGGTTGAGTGGCACACTGAGATTGTGAGCTGTGTGTCATTTGGGTTGTGTTGGGGGGTGGAGTTTGCTTGCGTTTATGCTTTGGATGTCCCTGATGCTTGGGCAGGTTTTTATTGAGAGCCTCCGCGAATGTAGTTGTGTGTTTTGTGTTTTTATGTGTGTGTTTTGGTGGTGTAGGGTGTGAGGGACTATGTGTTGAGTGTGGTGTGGTGCAAGTGTTTACCTTCTCCTCTTAACTGTCTAGTCCAGTCTTGGGTGAAGAGAGCTTTGCTTCCAGTTTGGCTATATAAGTGCATCTCTCACAGGTTGTAGTGTTGGGTGGTAGGAGGACAGGGTTGTCTGTGTACATGAGGCAATTGCTGCATTGCCCCAAGATGCCCAGATTCATCAGGTAGACAGGAGAAATCACTGGGAGCTGACCCTTAGACATGCCTGGATAAGTGCTTATTTATTAAGTACTAAAAACTGCTTTCCACTAGACAAGTGAGGAAAGTCGAGTGCTGTAGTAATTTGCAGCTTATGTAGTGCTTACAATGAGTTCTGAACAAGTGTTGAGTTCAAAGAAACAGATTTGAGTGCTGAAACTAGAAAACTGGCTAGTTATAAGAAAAAAAAAACTAAGCTAAAAGGCTTCCCTCCAACACAGAAGGGCTTGGGGGCTCAGAAGCCTACAAACAGTCTATACCACTTAACAGGAAAGGCGGGAAACAAGCTTAAATTTTTTTTTCTGTTTCCCAGATGCCATCTTTGTACACAGTAGGAGTGCCTGAAATCAGAATATGATCTCACTGCACTCAGTTGAGTGAGCAAATGAGATGAGCCCAGAAGGAGTATCCAAACACAAATTTACAAGAGGGGCGGGCAGTTTCAAGGCCACTAAGATTAACACCAGAACAAACTTCTAGGCTATGCAAGGCCTTCTTAAAAGAGGTCTTCCTTCTCAGGCTTCCAGTAAAGGATGCATCTCCACCATGGGACCTCAGTGTGGTTTTGCAAAACTTAACTCAAAAGCCCTTTGAATCATCGGGCAACTGTGCCCTAAAGTTTCTTTCATGGAAGACCATTCTTCTCAATGCCATTATGTCAGTTAAGTGAATAGCTAAAATTCAGGCCTTTTCTAAGCTGCGTTACATAATTTTCCACAAGGATAGTGTGTCCCTTCATACAAACCCTTCCTTTTTATGCCTAAGGTAGCAACAGAGGCAAATCTTAACCAGGCTGTCCAATTACCAGTCTTTTTCCCTAATTTTTGTAATGGCGAGTGATTGTTGCATTCGTTGGATGTTCACAAACAGTTGCGTTTTTATTGCGCAGGACTGAGTCTTTTCAAAAGTCAGATCAGTTATTTGTTTTCATCTCTGCCAGCTGTCTAAGTCGGGCAGTTTCAAATGTTACTCTTGCCAAGTGAATTACAGACTGTATCATCTTCATTTATAATAAAAATGGATTGCAGCTGCCTCGTCCTCCTCTGTGTCCACCTCATCTGCCTTTTCTTTCAAGGCCTCGTTAGATGATGTCTGTGCCGCAGGCATTTGGTCTAAGGGTCGCACATTTGTATCACATTATAAATTGAATCTTGTGTCCTGGAGAAGGGCATCATTTGCTTCAGCTGTGCTTCGTCATGTCCTTCCTTGAAACCACCCAGGAGATGCATAGCTGGGACCTCTACCCATTTGTGAGGAGGAATGAAAGAGACAACATCAGATTTATTAGTTATGTGCTTACCATAATTTGGTATCTGTGTTATCTTCTTTTATTCCTCCTCATCTTCCCACCCTGCCATCCCCTTTTCTGGCTTTCTAGAAGAGTTGAAAAGAATTTGTGGGGGGGGATGTGGTTCCTGGGTTTATTGAGCCTCTGGTTATGGAGTTACATATAGATATATATGTATATATAACTGTATATTGAAATTTCCCCCTACTTTTGCTGTCTGTTATCTATGTACAGCAGATTCAATCTGAGGAGGTTGGTTGGAGTGCAGGGCGTTGTGGGTAGTAGGAGGAGCTAAATACTTGGATCCTAGTCTGAGGAAAAGTGGCAGAGTCTGATCCGAGCACGGATTTGTAACCCATTTGTAAGGAGGAATGAAAGAAGACAACACATATACCAATTTGTGGTAAGTACATAACTAATAATTTTCAAAGATGTACCCAGTTGGGGAATCCTTTCATCTAATTAATATTTTAAAATGTTAATAACTTCTTGAAGTATGGGAAACAAATCCTGTGTAAAGATTTCCATTCATTTTATCTGATTTGTTTGGGGCTTCAACACATTTCTTTTTGTCAGGGTTGTGCTAGGTTTTGAGCTAAAACCCTTAACCTTAGGGCCAAAGTTGTCACAGCCAACATGGAGTCCTCGGACCTGTTTTTTCCTGCTGCTTCTCTTCCTTTGGCCGCTGTCTTGCCTAAGAAACAAAGACACAAAAACAAAAATCAAAGGAAGAGGGCACAGCAGATGGTAGCAACCTTCCCACGTCTGCATTTAAGTTGACTAGTGACTCTGTGAGGCACTTTTGCAGCCAACAGGTCTGGGAACTACCAAGTCTGGGCCCTCTGACATGACCCATCAGAGAGACTGCCATAGCAGCAGGACATGTGATTTTGGTCTCTCTGACTCCAACATCTGTTGGGTCTTAATCCACACAAGCCTTAGCTTCTGACATTCAAGCATTGGTTGTTGAGGGAGACAGTTATTCTGCAGTTGTTGTACAGTAACACGCCTCAGCAACTTGGACCAAGGCCATGGTCACCCATCGACATACTGTGTCCCCTCCATCTAAATAGATGCCTAAACCAGAGAGACCAGTCAACTTGCCACATCCAACAACCCAGTTGTTAGCCCATATACAACCCAGGTTCAATCCAAGGACTTGCTTGAAGTAGCCCAAGAATCTATGGCCTTTTTCAAGTCTAGAAGGATCAGTCAGACACTACAGACTTTTTTGCTGGGAGAAGCTTCAGAAATAGAGAGATGTTTCCTTTCAGGATAAACCTAATTCTTCAAGATCCGAGGATGAGGAAGAATTAACTTGTTTGCACATCCCCACCCCCACCCCCAATCATACCCTGACTCAGATTATACCCTCCCTTCTGCCTCTCTCCTTGGAGGATTTATCTTTTGGGGATACCTTGCATAAGATGAAGTCTTTAAATGTGAGAGTAAGGAATTCTCTCAAGCCCAACCCCGTTACAGGCAGCTTTTAAACCTAACATCTCCCACTCCTCTGGTTATTTTCCCAGTCCATGTAGTAACGGAAGCTGTCTTTGAAGACATTTATTTCCACATAGACTCTGTACCACTTGCCCAAAGAAAGCCAGATCAATTCTGTAGTGTGCTTGACTCCCACAAACAGCTCTACAAGAACCCTTAAGTTGATCCATCTGTGGTATGAACTGAAGCCACTAAGGGTTCTCCTAAGGCTGCAGCTAGAAGCCCCTTATCCAGTGACAGAGTGTTGACTAATAAATTAGGAATGTTTGTCTGTGACTTAAACAGAACATGCTGGAGAGACAGATGCGTCTCAGAGACTGCCCCTGCTATGTCCTATGGAACATGTTTTCCATCTACATGAAGCTAAATTTGCCTTTTACCCAGTTTAATTACAACCTAGACAAGTAGATAGTGAAAAGGAAATTTACATTGGGCCTGGCGCCCATGTCCCTTGTGGACGGAGGTAGCTTATAAATGCCTGGCCCTCCGTGTCCTATTTGGAAGCAGGAAATCATTATTCTTTAAAGAAAACTTGGCTAAGATTCAAAAGGACCCTTGGGTTGGTAGACTAGTAACAGTATATGAATCTATGAAACAGGTTGGGAAAAAGGCATATACTTTGGCTACCATCTCTATGCGGGCCCTCAATCGCCAGTTTCACATGTTAAAATACTTAGACCTTACAGGACCAAATCATTGCCTTGATGCAGAAGGCATTACAGATAAGACCTTACAGAGAGATGTACAGAAAACAGAGTAACATGGCAGGACGTCAATTCGATAACAAATGGTTGCTTCGTCGCCAGGCAGCCTCCACGGTCATGGACTGCTGGTTCAGTCCGGCTTCGCTGATCCGGATCAATTCACGCTCATCTGCTGTGGTCACTGTAAGCATCACCTCGCTCTGTTCCCAGCCGGCTCATGGTCAAGGTGGCCGTTCATTACTACTTCTTTACTAAGCAGTCTTTGGTCAGATCCATGCCTTACTAATACAGCCACTACCCCAGAAAAAGTCAGCGCTCAGTAAGACTTTCAGAAGCTGTTCAAACATCCCTCAGAAAGAGATCCATTCTTACTACCTATACAGCTTAGCCTGACCTCATAAAGACTGCCCACCTTACTGTCTGCCCTGCTTAGCATCAGCGCGGCACGAGCAGCCTGTTCGCTAGTAAGCGAACAGACTTTATAGTATTGCTAAGCAAGGCCGGTCCTAGTTTGCTGGCAGACTTTTAAACGCACTTTGTTGCTCATTATTTCGCCGACCGGCGAGCCGACAAATTGTAAGGGTCTATACGGGCTTGTCAGTCCGCTGCGCCTCGTTTTGGAGGAAACTGGCGACTACTTAGCTTTCGCTGAATCCAAAACGACTACTGAGGCCCAGAAACCCGACACAATCTCAGGGGCCTTATGACTTTACCACTACTGAGGCTTTTAGTGAGTTACACTCGAACATCCTCAGAAGGATTGGCCTACCACTACTGCGGTTCTAGTACTTTAGCAGACACCATCCCTTTGGATGTGCCTACAGGGGCAAGCAGGGTGCCTGCCCCTCAGTGCCTGTCTGTCCCACCCTCCCCATGTCTCCTCAAGCAGCTCTATGCAGCCAGTCAGCCTGTTAAACCCCGGGGATCCCTACCCACTTCCAGTTAACCTCACCCCAGCAAGAAGAAGATAGAATCCTTGCCCCCCATCCCTAATCTCTCCAGATTTGGCCCAGAGCCCCCAGAAAGAGACTCAGATGATCCAGACTACCCAGATTCCATCTGAATCTGAGACTGATGAAGACTCCACAGAGCAGAGGAGCCACCTTTTCTACTTTCTGAACTCTCGTCCAGAAGCCATCACAACCAGCTGCTTTCTCCACTCAGAGGAGATTTCATGGGGAAACAGATTATGTTCAATTCTCAATGCCACGCACTTGCATTTTTCTCAGATCTTTGCTATTCCTTGGATTTCTGCACTTACTATGTTTGCCCATTGTACTATGACTCCTGGTTTTGCTCTGCACTTTCTAGATTTTATGCCCAACCCCCAAACCTGACCTTTTTTGTTGAGGCTGATCCACTCCATACCCCCCCAGGCTTTCAGACACTCCACAGGCAGACCCTGCCAAACCTAATCCTGACCTCAAACTTACAGCCACCCACTACATCTAGCCTCACCACAGCAAAACCCTATAGACAGAGGGGCAAAAAAGGGGTCTAGGTTCAGAATTTCTCAAAAAGCTATACAGCTTTTCCTTTAGAGTGTTAAACTGTATCCACAGACAGAGCTTTATGCTACCAACAGTTATAAAAACTCAGTTAACTAAAACCAACTGATTATGAATCTGGTATTAGAAAATGTGTATTATATTTACAGAATAGCTAAAAACAAACCTCTGATGCATACAGGATGTAGCTATAAGTATGCACTGAGAAAGTGATGATCAGCCACACAGGTAGACACAATGCATGGAAGACCTATGGATGCCCTAGATATACATTTAGAAGCATGTTGAAGCTAAGCTATTAAGAATAAGGTTGATACAGAGAGTTTATGTAAGTGTAGTGAAGAAAAGCTAAGCTATTAGAAGCTCCTGAAAGGCAGCATCTAAACATTTGCCTAAAGGATTTTCATAGGTTTAGCACCCAAGGTTTAGCAAAAAAGGTCTGGCTCACAAAAAAACAACAAAACAGGTTCAGCCCCTCGAGAGAAGGAGCAGCAAAAGAAGCCAGAAGCAGAAATCCTAGGCAAGGAGGACAGCAGAAGAGGATCAGGCAGAGGACAAACCAGAGAAGGTTACTAGAGAGAATTACCACACAGGCACCACTGGCAAACTCCGCCTACCAGGAGCCTAGAAGGGATTAACAGTCAGCAAAGTTTATTCATCGTTAAACTTGGCACTATATTAATAAAAGATAGACAAAATTGGCAAAACCATTGAAAACTATAGACCAAAAAAACAAAAAAAGTCAAACTCTTGCACAAACCAGACCAAGGCCCAAACCAAAATAAAGCTCTACAACAAATAAGGTAATTAACAAAAGACCATTAACAGAGATGAGAGAAGTGGCTCTACAGTACCAAAAACTGTCACAAAGAAGGATTCCTATCCAGAAGAAGAAAAAACTTCTAAAAACTCCTCACTTGTCCCACCCCAAAAAACATAAAGAGCTGACCTAACTTCAACTGCAGTTCCCAGTAACTAAATAGTCTACCTCCCAGTAACTTCAAGATCATGTGACCTTACCCCAAAAAGGAAAATGCTGGGGCAACGGCCAGATTCACCCTGACGTCCCCATTCGGACCAAAGTAGATTTCTGCAGCAGGATTTCTTGCAGGATCAGAATTTGCCTTGGTCTTGCATTGCAATCAGCCCATCTACTATTTCACTGTATTCATGCAATGCTCATCCACTGTAATCGCCATTGCACAAATCAGGATCTCAAACAAATCTGCCTGGCAGCTACAATCGCTATTTGCTGACAACAAAATGACAAACTTACAGCTACAACATACAGCAAATGCACAACACAAGCAACAAAAACAAGCTAACAAATACAAAACAAGAGGACATCCCAAAACCAAAATATGAACAATGCACAGGATGGACATCCTAAAACAAATGATTCTTAAAACTGACAGAAACAAAAAAAATACTAACACTTAAAAACTAAACAAACAGAAGAAACTAACTACAAAGAACTGGCACCATACTTCTTGGCATTAACAATGCATAACAAATCAATCCACATGCAAGACTGCATAAGGAAACTTCCCCGGTACCTAAAGCATCACAGTCCCAACAACAATACAGAATAGAAGCAGAATGTCAGCTAATACCAGGAGTAAATAAGCAAAGCTGCAGCCCCTAAGCATGTCAAACCCACAGCACTCCCAACAAGCTAAAAGCATGCAACAGTATTCACAACTTGCGCCTCAGACCACAGATGACTCCACAATCCAATAACAACAAGGATTGTGGAGACAGACCAGCTGCAGCATGCATAACCAAAAAAATGAAATTGTACTGCAATAAAGTAAAACAAATCATCCCAAAAAGAAGGCAAAGCTCAAAGATGACCATTCAAAAATAAGGACAGACAACAGTCAGACCATGTGGTACAGCAGGTCACACCACTCACCTATTCCCACCAGCACAGTTCATACCCCTAACAAGAATCTACAACATCAGCTACAAGGCAATATTTGCAACAATACTTGTAATCGAGCTAGCACACTCAGGCACAAGGAGTACAGAACCACCTCGATGCTCACGAATGGATGCTACAATCCCCATCATATCAAGACCATCACAAAGAAATGGGGAATGCCAAAGAAGATAGATTCGCCTCCTCTCATCAATTCGCCTGTACCCCACAAGCTCATAAACCTTCCTTGCACAAGGACTTCATCGCTCAAGCAGGTCTGGAAAGGGAAGGCGCATCAGATTTGCCCCTTCCATGATATTCAGCTTCACCTTAAATCAAGGAGGAACGCCCAAGGATAATCCTATCCTTGACCAACTGGGCTAAGACTACACTGGTACCGGCTGCTGAGAGGCATGTCTCGAAAAAAATGTGGAGCCACCCCTGAAAATCGATGAAATACCTCAACACCTTTGATGTTAAAAAATGGAAAACTACAACAACTTTGCAACTGACTGGAAAACTTTGTCCTACATTAGCTGGAACATCACATAGCTGCAACTAATCCAGCTCTACTAGCAAACAGTTTCATTACTCTTCCAGAGAAGGGAAAAAAAACAAGAAGGAATCAGAAAAGTGAAATGGATGAAGAAAGAAAAGAGGAAGTGGGTGGTGAGGAAATATTATTACTGGATTCTGATATTTGGCATGCTATTTTGCATACAGGCCTGTCACTATTCTGAGTCTTTCCCAGACTTCCATACAACAGGCTCAGCAGAATACAGCTCAAGAGACCCTGTCTTTCATCCTTTCCCTACCACAGCTCTCCTTCTCCTGGATCCTCAACAAAACCTCTTAGAAAACACCACCACCACCAGGGGGGCAAAGAAACTAAACCTCTAGAAAAACACCACACTCCTCAGCATGACTCGAACCAGACAGCAGAAAAAGCAGACACCCTCCGTGGAAAACTGCTTTCCTACTGGCAATTACCACAGCAGTCCTGACTTCTTTCTTTTCCCTCTTTACAATAGTACAACCACAACTAATCTTCATTTCCATAGGGTGTCCCAGGAGAACCAATCCATTATGGTGTCCAAGATCCAGGTACCAGTGTCTTTAAACCAGGTAATCCACTCCCCCTTGGTATCCCCCCCAAACTTAAACCCAGGAAAGAATGTTCCTTGGATGTACATAGACAGCTAACGCTTATGAGAAACAGAACCAACAGTAACACAGAACCAAAAGTACAGGAAAGCCTGGGACACAGGAAGGGAAGGAAAAGCACTCAGGGATAGGAAATTCAAAATGGATAGGACCATCTCCAACCATCTCTGCTACGATTTCTGTTACTCCTACAATGGAAAACAACATAAGGCCAACAGGAGCTAATTCCTATTCTAGCTACCACAGCTTGGGTGCCAGTGGCAACCATTACATAGCAATAGGCGGGGACATTATTGTGGCGGCTACTTTTGCCCGCATGCATATCTGCTCTCTGCATTCCTTGTCTCCTCCTAGATGCCAGGCAGTACTGCCAGTGCTCCTACTGCAAGGGATTTTTTTCTTCCTCCTCCCTTTCTCCTTCCTCCTATGGTATTCTGTTTATTTCTTACTGCAGATTGCATCCAGATGCAGCAGCCATGTTTTACACTGTACAGTTACCATAAATGTAGATGTCCGGGATGTCCGAACAGTCAGGATTACTCCCTCCCTCTCCTCTCTGTGGTACTCTGGGTATTTACCTCCTAATAGCTCCTAGGGGGGGTCTTATGGTGTATTTGTTTGTATATATGTATACATACATGCTTATTTTTTGTGTTTGTTTTTATCCTTTTGGAAACATTGGCATTTATCCAAAAGCTTCCAAGAGGGTTCGCAAAGGCATCTGGGGGGTGAACACTGAAACACTGGAGCCTGAGCCGGCGTCATTATACCCTATACCCGAGACCAGCAGAGATGACGCCGGGTGAAGTGACAGCCGCTGCCGACTTTGGAACTGGGTCGTCGACTCAAGCTGCCTCTGCACAGGACACAAACCATTTGTTATGACTGCAGATGCTATCCAGTTCGACACATCTATATTTTATTAGGGTACAAAACTGTACTTTACTAGACATTCTCTTAAAAGAAGTTATGATACATTACATGCTTCATGCAGAGCAGCTCCTGTTGGGTATGTTACTTGTAGACACTCCTGGCTGAAAACCTAACCATTCTCTGACCAAGAGATTCCCCACTGGATAAAGAATGCCTTTTTGAGCCTCCTGCAGAGAAATTTTTTGAAAAATTGGAGCAAGGAGAAACAAAAACAGTCTTAAGAATTTTATCTCCTCCAACCAGATATAATAAAAATTACCCTATAAGCCTTGGTCTCTGCTCATAAGCAAGATACGGGGAAGCTTTCCCGATCAGAGACCAAGACAGTTTAGGAGATGGCATCTTGAACAACGTCCTAGCGCTAGGTGAGTCTAAGTCTCTACCCCCCCCCCCCCAAGAAAACAGCCATGGTTATGCTTAGCTCCTTCTGCCCCTTTAAAGCCCCTATCCCCTTAGCAGGAAGACTTTCTTTTTCCTACACCAGTGAAAACTCATTACCTCAGATTGCTTGGTTCTAAGCATCATAGAAAAGGGCTATTTCATTCAGTTCAGGGAAAAGCCACCTTTGTTAGAATGCCAAAGCCACCAAAAGACAGGGTTTCTTTCCCCCCTATCTTGCAAGAACCCTTGCAAAAAAAGGATACATTCAGCCAGTGCCTGCTGTGTTGGAAACAACAGGTTTTAATTCCAGAACTTCCTAGTCCCAGGGAAGTAAAGCACTTGGAGACCAATCTTAGATCTGTCAAAACTAAATGAGTTCCTAGGTATTCCAAAATTCAGAATCTTGTCTCTTGAAAAACTGCTGCCCATGATCTTTCAAGGGGCTGTCATGGTTACAATAGAGTTAAAAAACAAAACAAAAAAATACCTATCTTGATGTTTCTATTGCAAAGGAGCACATGAGATGCTTCCAGTTTGTTAGCAGCAGGTTTGCGCTGCCAATGCTGTACTAAGTCCACTGCTTTTTCTTTGGTGGGATCCATTTCTCAGGTAGCTCATCACTCCAAGTGTAGCTGTGATACTGCTGATGCATCCTTTAGAGATGCTGCTTCAGGCTATGTTTTGGGATGCTATTCATGGCTTCATCTTCACGCTTTGCTTTTGGATAGCCAGAATCTTTTAGTAACTCAATTGACTGACTTATTTAAGACCTTACAGGATCAAGAAAAGGTCACAAAGGATCTTGAGCAGATTTTTGTCTCTTCCATTCCTAAATTTCAAAGGACCAATCCTGCCAAAACTGCTTTTGTTCACAGCCTCGTCAGACCCCCAAAGGTAAAATTCCCTAGGCATGTTTTTTTGATAAACGCATTTAGACGCTTAGACCTCAGAAGCCTTCTTTTTAACACAAGTCTGCCTCCATCTGACATTCTCCCCTTCTTCCCCCTCAGCCAGGTTCCCTTGTCTCACAGACTTTCTATGTCATTCCCTGATTGGAAGCAGATTACTTCAGACTCCAGTTCTGTCAGTCAGCTGTCAAGGCTACTTTAAGGTCTGGAGATCCCCCCCCTTTCTGGAATTTCCCAACTCCCTTTAAACCAAAGTCCCCATTTTTAAGGGAGTACTCCAAGGTTTATTGGATCAAGGCACCATTCATCCCATTCCAGAGGTTCTGGGAGATGCAGGGTTTTATTCCAGGATGTTTCTGGCCCTGAGAAAGGAGGGGCCTGGAGGGCCTGATGTTTCACTGTTGCAGTCATTACAGTTGGGTTATCCTGCTGGCAGGCTACCCGCAGTCGGCCTGAGTTCCAAAGTCTAGGTCCAGCATCGGTTGCGGTCGCCTCTTCCCTGACGTCAGTGCGCCAGGGGTATATAAGATGCAGCCAACGCCATTTTCTTCAGTCTTTCTTGCCGCGCGGTATCTGGGAGATGCAGGGTTTTATTCCAGGATGTTTCTGACCCTGACAAAGGAGTGGTCCTGGAGGGCCTGTTCTAGACCTTTCCTTTCTGAATACTTTTCTCAAGGTACCCAGCTTTCGGATGCTTTCCCTCCAAACAGTGTTTCCCCTTCTTGCTATTTAAGGCCTTTCTGGCTTCTCTGAAACCGAAGATGCCTATCTTCATATTCCAATTCACTCTCTATATTTGTTTCTGTTCCTTCCGGTCATTTTCAGATCTCTGCTTTGCCCTTTGGTCTTTTCACAGTCCCAAGGGTATTCACCAAGAGCCCGACTCCAGTCTCAGCTTTCTGCAGGCTCCAAGGAGTACAAATATTTCCTTATCTGGGTGACCTGCTCCATCAAGCTTCCTCTCCTTCCAGGCTGCTGCAGGACTTGCATAGGATCATAGGAGGTTACTAGGCTAAGGCCCTTATAAGCATAGCCAAGAGTTTGGCCCATGTTTAGACAAAAAAAAAACTGAACTGTTCTTGAAGTGGCTGAGGAATGCCCATGAAGGAGGGGAAGAGATTTCCAAACCATGAAATACCCTTGGCGAATGATGGAAAGAACACAGGAATCTTGGGTTATGCTTAACCAGACAGGAAGAGACAGAAAAAGATGGAGAGAGAGAGAGGAGGAGTGTGACTGGGAAGAATTGAGTAGTCAGACGGTACCTGGTTTCCTCAAGAACAGCGAAGTTCTTTTTTTTTTTCCAAAGGTGCTTCAGGATCCTTTGTCTCAGGAATTCAAGAGGTTCCAACTGCTCAAAGGGGGGAAGGGGTTTTATTTCATGTTTTTGGTTCCCAGGAAATAGGGTACTTGGAAACCCATTCTGGATCTTTCTCACCTGAAAACTTTTCTAAAGGTTCCTTTCTTTCGAATGTTATCTCTTCAGACTTTGTTCCCTTTGCTGATTCCTCAGGTTTTTATGGTTTCTCTGGATATCAAGGTTGCTTACCTCCATATCTCTGTTCATCCTCTTCAGGAAATTTTTACATTTCTGTGTTCCTTCCTGGCATTTTCAGATGTCTTTCTATTCCAGTGTTTCAGTATTCTACTTGTGGGTTTACCCTTCTTCATCTCCAGTTTGTCCGGCCAGCTTTCCAATGATTTTCAGTCCCTCTTAGTATGTCTGATGTGGCTGCAGGAATGTGGGCCATAAAAGTGACATCTGCACGCAACAGCCCTCAGAACTTTTCAGCCACCAGTCGTAAGCCAGGTGCTCTTGCTTCTTGTGGACGATAGATCGAAAAAAGATTCAATTAAGTACCCCACTGGAGATTCTTTCAGTCTTACTTTGTTGATAATTATAGTGTGTTCATGTCATCTGGTAAGTGCCAAGTGTGGTCGGCAGATTCCCCACAAAGACGCCCATGACTGGTGTCTCTCTTGTCTAGGCAGGGAACATGACCGCGAGAACTGCTCCATTTGCAGATTGTTTGTCCCTAAGACCTTATGCCGCTGTTTGCAAGCCTTACATTTGTATTTAGAGAATCAGTGCTTATAACAAATAGCATTAGGGATGGAGGCCCTGCCCGACGCCCCATCTGAACCATCTAGGAAGAGGGCCAATTCCTTATGGCCTACTTCGTCTGCTGCGCCTCTGTCTGCCATACCTCATTCTGTAGCTGATGTCAGCTTGCCTGATGAACCGGCATCCACCAGTGTAGATAAAGTGGGTACCTCTGCGGAAGCCACACAATCTCAAGGAGACGCGTCCACAGAGGATTTACCGGCGCCTGCCTTACATGCCGGGGGGAACCAGCATTCACTCTGGGCCCATCGGACGCTGCCTCTGCCATCCTGATGCCTGACCCAAGGCCAGTGAGGCCTTTAAAGAAAAAGCAAAAAAACAGACACCTTACTCCAACCTCTGAAAGCATGCTGGATTGGCAGCCCTTCAGCCAGAGCTTGTTCAATGCCTTTATGGTCCTTAGGCCTTCTGCAGAATCCTCTGCCACTGTTCCTCCCCTCCTTAGTCCCAGACCTCTCATCCATGAAAGGAGGGTAGATCAGCTTGAAGAAGAATTGTCTTTTTCCTCGGAGGACTATTTCTTACTCCTTCCAGATCACATCCCCGAGATATGGATCCCCTGCTGAGGGCTCTGTTGAACTGGACTCCCCTGTAGAGGATCTTACCTTTTGGGGAAACTGTTAATAAGATGAAAGACCACTTTGAGTGGCAGTCCTCGAATACGTCTGATGTACAAAAAGGTTTTATGACCATATTCAAATGGACTCTCCCAATTTTTCTGCCATTCCTCCTCTTCAACCTCCATTCTTGGATGCTTTTCCCTCAACCTCCATTAGCCCGGACTCCCAACCTCCAGCCCCACATAGAGCAGACAGACACTATCAAGTCCCTGAGATGGAGAAATGTCTCTAAGTGCCCTCCTGCTGATCCTGCCACTATCTCCATCTCTACAGACAGGGGCTCCAAGCTCCTTCCTACCACAACTATCATCCTTGCTGATAAAGACAGCAAGACCATGGCGAGGTTGGGAAAGAAAATGTATACTTCTGCTACCCTCTCATTTAGAGCCACCAACTACCAAACTCATATGACCAAATACTCCTTAGCCCTACTGGACAAAGCCACTAAAGATTTAGATGGCATCCCTAACTATGCAGCCAAGGCCTCCTTGTCTTCACTGATGGCACTCATCTCTCAAGTGAATAGACACTCCCTGTGATGCAGTTATGATGCAGCTGAAGCCTCAGTCAGGTGAACTGCATCAGCTTCAGTACTAAGGAGGTACTGTCTCATGGCTGCGACTTCATTCTCTCCCAGAAGACTTCAGGGCCAAACTCCTTGACACACCTTTGGATCACTTAGCCCTTTTTGGTGCAGAAGTGACTGACCTGTTTAAATCCTTACAACAGAAAGGAAAAGAATTACAGGAACTAAAACATATCCTAGTCTCGCCTGTTCCAAAGTTCCAGAGCTACCTGGCAAAGACGCAGTTTATTAGGCAAACCTCCAGGCCTGTGGCTCCTCAGTCTAGAAACCCCCTTTAGAAAACAGCCTCCTCAGGCTAGGCCTTTTCAGTCTTCCAGCCAAAGGCCCTCTTTTCCTGACAGGGCAGGAAGTGTCTGCTGCCTGCCAAAATTTCAACCCCCCCCCCAATCTATAATCTAATGTAATCTGCTCGTCTCTCTCTGTCTCCCTGCGTGGTCACTCATTACTAGAGACTAATTGGTTCTTTCCATCATACATGACGGCTACTTCATGTCCTGGATCACCCCCCCCCCCCCATCAAGACTGGGCATACCATAGCCTCCTTCCAGTCAACTACCCCTCCTCCATCAGGTTTTGCATACCCTACTACAAGGCACCCTAGAACCAGTTCCTGCAAAAGCAAAAAGAAAAGGATTCTACTCCAGAATCTTTTTGGTACCAGAAAGGAAGGACCATGGAGGCCGATTCTAGACCTCTCACGCCTCAACCCCTTCCTAAAAGTTCTTACTTTCAGGATACTCACCCTATCTACTCTCTTCCCACTCATCCTTCTGCAGGGTTTCATGGCAACCCTGGACATAAAGAATGCTTACCTTCACATTCCTATAAAGCCTGCCTTCAGGAAATACCTGAGATTCCTGGCAGGCTCATCTTACTTTCAGTTCTGTGCCTTGCCCTTTGGGCTTTCTGTTGCCCGCAGGATATTTACAGAATGCCTGGCTCCAGTCATCGCCTACTGCAGGGAAAAGGGAATCCAGTTCTTCCCTTACCTAGATAATGTAATTTAGGCAAAAGACAAGGAAACTCTTCTCTGCCACTCCCGGGACCTTCTGGTAATCCTACAGTCTCTAGGGTTTCTGATCAACTTCCCAAAATCCCACCTCAACCCCACACAGGATATTGTCTTCTTGGGTTGCAGGATCACGACAGACCTCATGAAGGCTTTTCTTCCAGCAGAAAAGGTGGTATCCTTCCAAAAAACACCTTATTACTGCTCTACAATCAACAACTGACTGCAAGACAATTCCTGAGGCTTCTAGGTTACATGGCAGCTACCATTCTCATGTTGCCCCTAGCAAGGATGCACATGAGGAAACTTCAGTGGTAACTCCGGTCGGTGTGGACCCAACACTCCCACCCTCTAGAGTTCAGGATCCCGCTGGTCCCTTGCTTACATAAAGAACTAAGATGGTGGGTGGCTCAGGTAGCCCAAAACCCAGGGATGCCTCTGCAAACACGCTCTCCCTCCCAGACCATGTACACAGATGCCTCAGACCTGGGCTGGGGAGCAACTCTGGGGAAAAAGAAGAGTACAAGGTTTGTGGACAGACAGACAAGATCACATAAACGTGAGAGAAATGAGAGCCATCCTCCTTGCCCTACAGGCCTTACAGCCTTACCTACAGCAGGGTCCCTCTAAAGATATTTACAGACAACACCACAGTTCTGTGGTATCTAAACAAGCAGGGAGGGAGCAAATCCTACCTTCTGTTCAGACTAGCTCTATGGGCATGGGAACTGGCTACCTCACAGGGGATCACCCTTCAAGCAGCCCACGTCCTATCCCTGCACAACTCCCAGTCAGATTACCTAAGCAGAACCATTTCAAACAACCATGAATGGATGCTGCAAAGAGGTGTGTTCCTGACTATGGTCCACAGGTGGGGTATTCCACATATAGACCTGTTCACCTCCTCCGTAAACAGACAGCTTCCTGGCTACTGCACCAGCACACCAGATACCAAGGCATTAGCAACAGTTGCCTTCTCGATAGCCTGGAAGGGGAAATTCTGTATGCATTCCTCCCCTTCCTATTAATACAAAGGGTCCTGCTGAAAATTCAGCAAGACTGTCCCAAAATCTTGCTGGCGACTCCCTACTGCCCTAGACAGCAATGGTTCCCTCTTCTTCACCTGTCCAAGGGCAATCACCACAAGTTACCCCCTTCAAGTGGACCTGCTCACACACAATAAAGGGACTCAGATACACCCACAGTGGCAATCCATGCACCTCACCCTGTGGCTGATAGGATTCTGATCCCCTTCAGTCACCTGTATAGCGAGGACTTGCTCACTGTACGGCAGGAGGCCAGGAAACCCAACACAAATCCTCTCTCTCTAAATGGAAAAGGTTTTTTATTTGGTGTCACAAAAGATAGACCCATTGGAAAGCGATATGCCTGTCATCCTGTCATACCTGTGTGAACTCATCAGACAGGGTTGTCTTACTCATTCTTGAGGGCACACCTGTCTACTGTCTCTGCCTGCCTCCCTGTTGATCCAGCCCTTGCATCTAGACTCCCATCCAGACATTTCCTCAAAGGTGTATTACACTTGAGACCACACAGGAAACCATCTCCCCCTCCCTGGGACCTAAACTATGTTCTAGAAAAACTCACCTAGCCCCTTTTGAGCCAGCAGACAAGGCCACCTTAAAGTTTTACACATGGAAAACTGTATTGCTGGTAGCCCTGACTTCCACCAGAAGGGTTTCAGAATTGCAAGCTCTTGTAACTACACCACCTTTCCTAATCTTCCACCTGGACAGGGTGACCCTCAGGACAAATCTGTCATTCATTCCCAAAGTAGTGAATGACCTATCCTTGAACCAGCCCTTCCACCTGCCCACCTTCTTCCCTAACCCACAGGGAGATAGTGCTACATTCCCTAGATGTCCACAGACAACTTAGGTTTTATCTTCATAAAACCAAACCCTTTGAGAAATCTGACCAGCTGTTTGTCTCCTTCCACCCCTGGGCCTCGGGAAAAGCTGTGAGCAAGCAGACCATTTCAGCCTGGATCTTCTGGCCATTTCCTTTTGCTACCGACACCATGGTAAGAACTTGCAGGGCAATGTCAAGGTCCACTCCACCAGAGCAATGGCATCTTCTGGAGCCTTCTTTAAAGGATTAGACACCAACTCCTTACTTGAGGCAGCCACTTGATCCTCAGTTCACACCTTCACCAAACACTGCATACTGGACCATATCTCCAGAGCCAGGGCGGGGTTTGCCTGGGCTATCCTACACAGATTCCGGGAAACCCCATCTAGGCCACAAGTAGAATGCTGCAACACTGGAATAGAAGGATATAGAAAAGTTCTGTAAAATCTCCCCATAACCATAGATGTCCTTCACTTCCATGTTGCACTATTCCTTCCCACCCACCTTCCCCACTTGTATGACTGCACTTGTTCTCCGGGGTTATTTTGGACAGGCTATGCCCTTACAGGGCTGGCTCTGACTGGAGCTTTTACAATGTTCTGAGGGCTGGTGTGTGCAGATGTCACTTTAATGGCCCACATTCTTGCAGCCACGTCAGACATCCGACGCACCAAGAGGGACTGAAAATCTTTGGAAACCTGGCTGAACAGACTGGAGAGGAAGAAGGGTAAACCCACAAGTAAAATACTGCAACATGGAAGAGAAGGACGTCTATGGATATGGTGAGATTTTACAAAGCTTTTCTTTCTTTGCTTTGACATTTCTACTGACCCATGAGTATTCACCAAATGCCTAGCTCCTGTGATTGCTTTTTGCAGGCTTCAGAGGATCAGAATATTTCCTTACTTGGATGACCTATTTCAGGCATCCCCACCAGAGGTCCTATTTCAGAATCTTCATTTTGCCATTTCCCTTCTGCAAAGCCTGGGGTTCACAGTATACTTCAAAAAGTTTTTTCTAACTGCTTCTCAGGACCATCTCTTTTGGGGTAAAGGATATAGATGGTGCCTGTGCTTCCTCCCAAGGTCTTGACACTCATTTACTTCTTTCAAACTCTTTTTTCCTCTGGCCTTTATCACAACCAAGGAGTTTGAGAGCTCTGGGGTTCATGGCATTCACCATCCCTATGCTCCCTCTGGCCAAACTTAATATGAGAAAGTTTCAGTTATTTCTGAACTCAGTTTGGCTTCAACATGCACATCCCCTAGACTTTGTAGTTCCTCTCCTTCCTTGCCTCAAGAAGGAAATGAACTGGTGGATTCAGCAGTTGCCTTGAAACCCAGGGCTCCCCTTTCATCCCCCTCTTCCCTCTCAGGAGCTGTTCACAGACTCCTCAGATGTGGAATGGGGGAGTAGCTTTTGGCTCCCTAATGGTGAAGGGAGTGTGGTTGCATCTTAAACAGAAAGAGCACATCAGTGTCAAATAGATGAAAGTTGTTCTGCTTGCTCTTCAGGCTTTTCATCCTCTTTTCTCCCCAGGACCTCTCAAGGTATTTATAGACAATACCACAGTGATGTGGTATGTAAACAAATGGGGGGGGGGGGTCAAGATCTTATCATCTCTGCTGATTGGTACTTCTAGTGTGGGATCTTTCTGTCCAGTATCAAGTGACTCTTCAGGCAGTTTACATTCCCTAAGGTCTAAATGTTGCGGCTGACATTCTGAGCAGGTCCTTAACTCAATCCTACAAATGGATGCTTCACAGGGATGTGTTTCTGGACATTGTCCACCAGTGCGGTACTCCTCAAGTAGATCTGTTTGCCTCCCCTCTGAACAGACAACTTCCTCTTTTTTGTGCCAGAATCCCAGGTCCTCTGGTTTGGAAGGTTATCTTTTTCTTGGAAGGGGATGTATGTTTATGGGCCCCCCATTCCAGAAGTCCTGTTCAAAATTCAACAGGATGCTCCCAAAATCTTGTTGGTGAATCCCTTTTGGCCAAGACAGCATTTATTCCCTCTTCTGCATTTAGCCAAGGGCAGTCATCACAAGTTATCTCACAGGGTGAACCTACTCACACAGGACAAGAGATCTGTCATCTATCCCTACCCATCCACCCTTAACTGACACAGTGGGATGATAGGATTTTGCTTCCACAAGCACCTTTTTCCTAAGAATGTGCTTAGGGTCCTGCAAGAGGCCAGGAAGCCCACTACTAGGAAATCATACTTATCCAAATGGAAATGGTTTTCTGTTTGGTTTCTTTCTCGTAACCTGGATCTGCTTTCTGTGGATGTTCCTTTGGTTCTCTCCTATGTGAATTGCTCAACGCTGGGTTGGCCTGTTTTTCTGTTAAGGCCCACTTTTCTGCTATCTCTGCTTTTCTGCCTTTTTCTTCTCCTTTGGTTCCTAGATTTGAAGTTACACAATTCCTTAAAGACATCCTTTATATTAGGCCTCCCAGGAAGCCATGTTCCTCCTCCATGGGATCTTAATTTTGTTTTGGAAAAATTGACTCTGGCTCCTTTTGAGCCGGTTGCATCCGCTTTCTTGCGGAATTGCTCTTGGAAGGCTGTACTTTTGTTGAACCTTGCATCTACCAGACTGGTGTCTGAGATTCAAACCCTTATGGCTTTTCCTACTTTTTTTGGCATCTCATAAGGGCATGGTGTCCTTGCTTACTAATCCTCCTTTTATGCCCATGGTGATTAATGAGTTGTCCTGTAATCAATCTGTTCATTTGCCCACTTTTTCCCCTTACTGCAATCTGCCAGTGAGAGAGTGCTGCACACACTGGATGTGCAGACAACTCAGATTTTATTTGCATAAGACTAAGACTGTCAGAGATCTGATCAGTTATTTGTTTCTTTTCATCCTAGGTCCCTAGGATTAGCAATATCCAAGCAAACTGTTTCTTCTTAGATGTCTGAATCTTTTTCCTTTTGTTATTCTTTTCATGGGAAGAGCCTTCCTTTTCACATTAAGGCTTATTCTACTAGAGCTACTTGTGGTGTTTTTTTCAAGGGTTTGGATACTAACTCTATTCTGAAGACAGATACCCAGACTTCTGTGCGTGCATTTACCAAGCACTACAAGTTTGCACTTTCCAGAGCTAGAGCTAGTTTTGCTGTGGCCATCCTTCATGACTTCATAGAGGGCTCTACTGGTCCTTCCTCCTCCCAAGTTTCTTCCTGAGTTTTGCCACTCTCCTTAATGTAATGAATACTGCAACAGTGATATGGAAGGACATAGTGCAGTTGTGTAATATCTTACCATGATAGTAGATATCCTTCTCTTCACTGTTCATAGGTAGATACTAGGCTATCGGCCCAAGGGCCTACGTAAGCCTAGCCAACAAGGTTCCCTAGCGTACGCCACCCAAGAAAGTTATTTTCCTGTGCCACTGTCGAGCAGAGACACAGAAGTGATCCCCGGGGTGTATTTCCTATTTCCCATCCACTCATCAAGATTTTTCTTGAAGAGTGCTAATGAAGAACTTTGCTTGACATCGATGGGTAGCCTGTTCCAGAGTATGGGAAGTCTCTGGGACAGGAATCTATCCCTCCATGTCCTGTTTATTGTGGTGACAAGGTTTAGGTCCCCAGAGCGTGTAGCTCGGAGGGATTGGGATTTCTTTAGGTGTAGCATGTCCAACAGCTCTGGGTTTGACATAGCTTTATATGTTAGGCAGAGATCACCTCGGAGTAGGCGATATGATATGGAGTAAAGCTAGATTTTTTTGAGGCGGTCAGAGTAGGGCATTTGTTTGAGGCCAGTAATCCTCTTTGTGAGATACTTCTGTGGCCTTTCCAGCTGCTGCAGATGTCTTGCGAGGTACATTCCAAAAGGGGCATTGTACTGTATAATGGGTCTAATGAGTGTCGAGTAGAGGGGGAACAATGACCTCTTTTTTTCCTGGATGAGAACCCTTTTATGATGAGGTGTGCCACGTATGACTTCCTGACTACTGTGGCGATGTGACTATCAAAGGAGAGACTACTGTCCACCTGAGTCCCAAGGTCTCTTATCACACATTCGGTGTTAAGTAGATTGCTGCCTATGTGGTAGTTCATGGATACAGAGTTTTACCAAAGTGGATGACACTGCACTTTTTGGCATTGAGCTTGAGGCCATGGCTCTGACACCAGGCATCTGTGTCAGCGAGGCCCTTCTGTAGGATGTCCACATCATTTGGGGACTTTACTATGGCTCCTAGTTTGCAGTCATCTGCGAACCTCATTAGCCAGAGGCCTTCTGTGTTAGCCTGTACTTCAGAGAAGTAGATATCAAACAAGGAGAGGTCCCTGGACAGAACGCTGTGGTACTCCACTTGTCACTGCTTTGAGGTCAGATTTGAAGTCTGCAACTTTTACAGTGTGGGTTCTGTCAGTGAGCCAGTTGGCAACCCATCTTGTGATGTAGGGATTTATACCTAGTTTAGTGAGTTTAGCTATAATTCCAGAATGGGGGATGTTGTTGAAAGCCTTAGCGAGGTCAAGATAGGCTGTGTGAACCACCTTACCCTCATCTACGGCTTTGGTGACTGCCTCAAAGAAGTCAATCAAGTTCAGGAGGCATGATCTGCCTTTCACAAACCCGAACTGGGTGGGATCCAGAGTTTGGAAGTTATCAATGTCTTTGTTTATGAGTTCCATGATGATACGTTCCGTGGCCTTGCAGACCAGGTTCATCAGGCTAATAGGATCGATAGTTCCCGGGATCAGTGGTGGCTCTCCCTTTGTGGAGTGGGATAACTGTTGCTGTGTGCCATTCAGTGGGCACAAAGCCTGATGAGAGGCTATTATTGATCATGGTGCTTAAGTGGGGAGCCAGTTCGTTCTGAAGTTCGTGTAAAACGCAACCTGGGATGTTGTCCGGTCCCATGGATGCTGTGTTTTTGGCTTTAGAGAGTGCAGCTTTTACCTGCATAGTTGTGATTACAGGGACTCTGCATTCTTCATGTATTTATATGGGCCCTTTAGGGGATGAGGGGGGGGTGAAGTTTGCACTGAACCTATCTGCCAGGATGTTGGCAATATCAGTTCTGTAATTTTCGTTCCTTTGTGCCGTAACTCAGAGCAGATCTGGTTGTTGCCATCAAGATTCTTGACATAGTTATAGAATGCTTTGTGGTTGTCCTTAGAATTAGTGGCAGTTTTGTTTTCATAGCTAGCTTTGGAGGATCTTATAAGGGATCTCAGCTTCTTACTGAGGCTGACCAGGGAGCTCCTCCACTCATGGGATTTTACTCTCTTTGCAACAGTTTCTTCCTTCTGTTGTACAGTTTGTTTATGGCAGGGGACCACCAGATTGGCTTCCTTTTTTTGGAGGATAGCATCTTGGTTCTGTTTGGGATAGCACGATCCATGTACTTGTGTAAGTGCTTATAGAGTGCATTTGTGTAGGATTCAGCAGTTGTAACTGTATTGTCCATCTGCATGGGTGTCATGAAGTTCACCACTTCTGTCTTAAGAAGCATGAAGTTGGCTTTGGAGAAATATTTTACCGTGGTTTCCTTAATGGGGGTGGGATGTGGATATCAAGGGTGAGCTTATGGTTAGATCGGACCAACAAGGAGTTGACTTCAGGTGTGGAACACTGGTCACTCATGTTGGTAATGACTAGGTCTAGGATATTGTTTCCCCTGGTGGGCGTGTGGATAAGTTGATCCAGGGTATTGGAGTTTATGCATTCCAGAATGCATTGAGCTAAGGAGTTGGTACATGAGTAATTTTCCCTGTTAATGGTGGGGTAGTTGAAGTCACCCATTATTAGGGTGTTTGGATGAACCCTAATATTTTCCAGTACATCACGACAAGAGGAGTGGGAATCCTGAAGCATGGTGGGGCATCTGTAGCAAGCTACAATTTGGATTGCAGTTTTGCCCAGAGTTAGTTGCACTTGGATAACCTCGGATGCATTATGCTGAGCAACTAGCCTGAAGGTGTGGATATCTTTAATGAATATGGACACACCTCCGCATTTACTCCCTTCCTCCGTCACCTGGTCCATTTCTCTTCTGGATGTACTGATTACCTGTCATTTCCTTGGAATGGGGTTCTTACTGGGGCTGTCAGTTCTGAGGATGTTGAGTCTGACGTCACCTTTATGCCTTTTGCTAAGGCGAAGAGCATACGTGTGACGTGTGATGTACCTTAAAGCAGCCTAAAGGCTTTGGTATACTGGCTGGATGTCGAGCCGTCCTTTGCAGGCGATCCCTAATGTAATGAATACTGCATCAGTGAAGACAAGGACACCTACCATGATGGTAAGATTTTACACAGCTGTACTTTGCCTCTAACAGCTTACTTCCAGTCTTTGCTTTCTCTGTCTCTCATGCCTGCCAGAGAATTTCGGACAGCATGGGGTTCATGGCCTTAACTATCCCCATGCTGTTTTGCCAAGCTTCATATGAGGAAGTTTCAGGGGTTCCTGAGGTTGATGTGACTTCAGTATTGCCACTGTCTGGAGTTTCATTTCATTGGTGTGCTATTCCTCAAGTGGATCTTTTTGCTTCCTGTCTGAACAGACAGCTTCTGTTCCAGAGCTCCGAGTCCTCTGGCTTGGAAGATAGGGCCATGTCTTTTTCCTGGTAGTGGATGCTACTTCATGCTTTTCCTCTACCTCCCATGGTCTTTCACAGGATCAAACAGGACTCTGTTAGTGACTCCCTTTTGGCTAGGACAACACTGGTCCCCCCTGTGATGCCCCTGCACTGGCCCAGTAATCAAGGGGCCTCAGTCTTCACCACTGACGGCAGCTAGGGTATGTACACATTGGGAGGATGAC
This sequence comes from Protopterus annectens, assembly GCF_019279795.1. Classification (NCBI taxonomy): domain Eukaryota; kingdom Metazoa; phylum Chordata; order Ceratodontiformes; family Protopteridae; genus Protopterus; species Protopterus annectens. The sequence goes on along the minus strand of NC_056736.1, from coordinate 413,944,935 downwards.
AAGTGCACACACAATAAAGTACAATTTCCGTAACAGCACACAAAGATCACAGTCAGTCTGGGGCTGGTTTCTCCCTCTTTCTCCAGATCCCCAGTAAGACTTCCCACTGGCATAGCTATAGGGTTAAGATCTCAGCTGAGGAGCCACGCCAAGACCTCCAGCATCCTCTCTGTCCAACCAGTGCTTCATGTCCCTGCCCAAGTAGCTTATACACACATATACTTTGAGATTTGATTTATACACACACACACACACACACACACACACCTGGGAAGGCTGGCACAAGTTTGCTAGCTGTGCCCCCTTCTGCCCAGACTATAAGGTAGTTTCCACTGCCACCAGCCTCTCTTACTTATCAGCTACTATTAGGCCGTTGCAAAGTGTGTCCAGTCCTACTGTGTAATGTTACTATTAATCCCAATGGTAGTTTTGACCAAGACGTGCAAGGTTATTTGGGAATGGCCTGTACAGTGTCACCAAATGCATATGCAAGTACGCTGAGAGCTTACATATGTCTCACAAATATCAGCCACAAGGATAGGTTTAAATATATTTAATAATAATAAATAAAAGAACAAGACTACTTAGTACGCAAACATGGTTACCTCAGAGTTCAGAATCACAGGAAATATTTAAAACAACATTGCAGGACAGTCTCAAATAAATGCAGAAAACATCTAAACTACTCGTAACTATATCTAAAAGAAATTACATTGCCCTAGTTACCTTACAGTAAGGCAAGTGCCAGACGGTGGTGATGAGTTAATGATGTTCATCGGGTTTCACTGTTGCTGTCATTTCAGTTGGGTTATCCTGCTGGCAGGCTACCTGCAGTCGGCCTGAGTTCCAAAGTCTAGGTCCGGCATCAGTTGCTGTCACCTCTTCCCTGACATCAGTGCGCCAGGGGTATATAAGATGCAGCCGACGCCATTTTCTTCAGTCTTTCTTGCCACGCAGTGCCCGAAGCAAAAGCAGTTCGCAAGTGCCGGTCGGCCGACTGAAGTTTTCAAATTCGAATTTCAGATCCGAAGTCTTCATTAAAGCTAAGTACCCAGTTGGGGAAACTTTTTTCTTGCTCCAGACCGATGTCAGAAAAAGTTAATAATTGTATTTCTTGTGGGAAGCAAATACCTCATAAGAATTTTCATTCTTACTGTATTCCTTGCCTAGGCCCTGACCATAACATTGCTAGTTGTCGGTTTTGTGCTAGATTTAACCAACGCACTATTAAGCGTTGGTACGATTTTGCATTTCATTACTTTACTTTGGCAGAAGATTTAATTATATAATGCCGTCGGATCAGCTGACTACCGGAGTTTACAAAAAACGAAAAGAAAAAGAAAAGGACAGGCATCCAAGATCCAAAACCGACGACGAGGCTCCTTCTAGGCCTGTCGCCGGTTCGTAGGTTCTCAGTGAGGTGCTTTTGCAGCCCCTGACGTCTGCTACCTTAGAGCCACAGGCTGCTTCTGACTCCCACGTGGAGCCAACTGGGCCTCTGGAAACTCAAGGTATTGGACACTCTGAAGCTATTCCCTCAGATGGGTCCGGAGCTGCTGAGCAGGCATCGGCTTCTGAGGGTGTTTTCAGGCCTACACAGTTATATGTGAAACTACTTCAGCTACAAAGACAAAAGACTAAAGCAGCTCTAAAAACAAAGAAACAAGTACAGGATTCACCTGGACAGGCCTGCATGCCTAAAAAACAGATGCTTAAAATGGCCAAAGACCTTATTACTTTGATCAGGGGTTCCCATCCCCCTCCTGAAAAGAGGCCTAGGCAAGAGTTAGAATATGATTCTTCAGACCAGCTTTCCATTTCCTCTGATTCCTCCTCTGAACAGAATTACTCTATTACTCCCTATGAGGATTCTGATGCTGAAGAATCTATCCCTTCAGCCTCTCCTCCTGAGGATTATTCTTTTGGGGAAACCGCATACTATGAGAGAGCATTTCCACTGGGAGAGCTAAGATTACTCAGAATCCAAGAAAAGGCTCAGAGTTTTCCTTTTATTGCCGCAGCACAGGCCCCTTGCTATCCCGCCTGTTTTAGACATTGTAGATGATGTATTTACAGAGTCCAGTTTTACTCCAGACTCCTTACCACCAGCTCCCGTTAAGCCAGACAGATACTACGGGGTTCCTGATTCACATAAATTTCTCTATAAGAACCCTGCAGCTGACCCAGAAACCATCTCTCAGGGTCCCAAAGGGGTCAAGGCTTCTACTGCAAAAAACCCTATCCCCTCTGATAGGGATTCTAGGACCCTAGACAAATGAGGCAAAAAGATTTATACCTCTGCTACCTTGGCTGTAAGAGCTTTAAATTGCCAATTTCATATGCTTAAGTATCAGCAATATCTTGTATCCTTGCTTAAACAGAAAATGCCAGCAAATATAGAATGTGCAGACAATAAAGAAATGCAGGATTTATTGCATGCAGCTGAACAAGTTGGATAGCATACTTTGCAATGTGGTTTTGATTCTTTTAAGGCCTCCTGCAGGGCTGCTGTTACAGGTTCTGTCATTAGGAGGCATGCTTGGTTAAAAGAACAAAATTTGCCGGATCATGTTAAAGCAAAACTATTAGACGCTCCTTTACAGCATGATACTTTGTTTGGTGCTAAAGCAGAAGAGGTGTTGAAGAAATTGGAGGATAAGGCTAAATCTATGCAAACAGTCAAGGATTTCTTGCAGGTACAGCCTCCCAGATTTAGCAGGAACTGACCTACAAAATGTTGGTCCTTTCCAGTGTCAGATAGACCACAATGGGGCAGATACAGACACCCCAGAGGCAGATCACAGCCCCAAGGCTCATACATGCCTAAACAATGGGGTGCTTCTACCTCCAAGAGAGGAGAGGAAAAATCACAGCCATACAGGAAACAGTCTCAATGACTTTCCCCTTCCAGCACCAAGCACTTATCTTTTGGCAGCCCCTTTGGGGGGAAAACTAGCACTTTTTTTTCACAAAATTGGCACATGATCACCCAGGACAAATGGGTTCTAAATATAGTTTCACAAGGCTACAGGTTCCATTTCCACACCCTGCCAAGGCAAAGCGGTATGCCAGACCTGCCACGCAATCAATGGGCAGAGGCACAAAAACAAGTTTCATCCCTCATGGACATGAGGACCATTCAGCAAGTACCAGAGCAAGAGCAGGGTCACAGATTCTATTCAAGACTGTTCTTGGTACCCAGGAAAGACAAAGCCTGGAGACCAATACTGGACCTATCTATTCTAAACACATATCTGGATATTCCAAAATTCAAAATGTTGACTCTACAGCAGCTTCTGCCCATGTTGGGCAAGAAGGCTTGGCTTGTGACTTTAGATCTAAAAGAGGCATACCTGCATGTCCCAATCAGACAAACATACAGAAAATACCTCAGATTCAAAGCTGGCTCAATGCACTACCAGTTCTCTGCACTGCCCTTTGGCTTATCTACTGTGCCCAGGGTCTTCACAAAGTGCCTGGCACCAGTAATTGCATTTTGCAGACAAAGAGGAATACAGATATATCCTTACTAGGACGACTGCCTTATTCAAGTGGAGAACAAGGACATTCTACTACAGCATCTGGCATTTGTAAAAAGATTACTGACAAGTCTAGGGTACACAGTAAACGAGAAGAAATCAAAACTCGTACCCTCTCAAGAGATAATATTCCTGGGAGCAAGCTTAAATGCAACTGCCCAGATGGCTTATCTCGCGTCAGACAAACACAGACAATTGACTACTTATTTCAAAATGTTGGCAACAAAGACCCAGTTATCTGCAAGAAAAATTCTGCAGGCCTTGGGTTTCATGGCATCCTGCATCCTATATTCTGCTAATTCCATATGCAAGACTGCATATGAGGAAACTTCAGTGGTATCTAAAAAGTGTTTGGACTCAACATTGCCACAGCCTGGAAACAATTATCCTCATTCCCTGCCTGCAACAGGAGTTTCGATGGTGGGCAAAAGCCTGTCACCACAATACGGGACAGCCATTCACCTTACCCACAGCCAGGCAGACATTGACAACAGATGCATCAGATTACGCCTGGGGGGCCCATATGGCAGGAAGATGTATTCAGGGCACATGGTCCACAAGTCAAATGCATCTACATATCAATCAAAAAGAGATGCTAGCTGTTCAGACTGCCCTAACAGCCTTCAAGGATCAACTTCATCCAGGACAACTACTAATAAGGATGGACAACACTACAGTCATGTGGTACATAAACAAGCAGGGGGGCACACGTTCCTACGCCCTCTGTAGGCTAGGCATTAACTTGTGGCACACAGCATTGACTTACCAAGTACATCTGCAAGCTCAATTCCTGCCAGGAAGGAAAAATACTCTGGCATACGAACTAAGCAGAAATCTAATGGATCCCCACGAGTGGAAATTGGATCCACAAGTCTAGAGCATGATAACAAGGACCTGGCGATGCCCGGACATAGACCTATTTGCCTCCCCTTACAACTACCAACTACAGAGATTCTGCAAAAGGACTTCTCACAAGCAAGCATGGAAAGTGGATGCTCTATCTTTCAGCTGGAAAAATCTAACAGTATATGCCTTTCCTCCTCTGCCTCTCCTCCCCAAGGTGCTCCTCAAAGTCAGACAAGAGAAACCAAAAATGATACTGATTGCTCCAGACTGGCCCCGCCAGCACTGGTACCCAATCCTAAAGAGCTTGTCTCACTGCCCAGCCTGGACATTACCTCAAATTCCTCACTTATTGACCCAACAAGACAGCCAGATACTGCACAGCCAACTCAAAACCTTAAACCTGCCAGCATGGCAGATAATATAGCCTCTCAAGACACACTTCTCTCTAAAGCAGTGATAGATGTTGTTTTGGAGGTCAGGAGGCCTAGCACCAGAAAATCTTCTGCTGACAAATGGAAGAGATTCTGTGCTTGGAACCAAGCACAAGGCATTGACACGGTTGTTCCAAATATTTCTCAGATTTTGCAATACTTAACTGAGATGCTGGATAAAGGCCTTTCCTTTTCATCAATTAAAATTCATGCCTCTGCCATTTCAGCTCATTACAATACAGAACCACCTAGTTTTTCTCATCTGTTACTGAGGCAGTACCTTAGAGGGGCCAAAAACATAAGACCTCCAAGGAGAGCACCAATACCTGCATGGGACCTCAACTATGTCTTGGAAAAACTCACACTGCCTCCGTATGAGCCAGCCTCTGCAGCTGACATAAAATTCTTATCCTGGAAAACCGCTCTGCTCCTAGCAATAAGCTCTGCTAGAAGAGTCTCAGAGTTACAGGCACTCGTGGCTGTAGAACCTTTTATCATTTTCCACCCTGACAGGGTTTCGCTGTGGACAAACCCTACATTTATGTTTAAGGTAGTGTCCAGTGTGGCCCTTAACCAAACAATTCATTTGCCTACTTTTTATCCAAACCCACAGAATAAGTGCGAGAGAATTCTGCATTCTTTGTACATTCACAGACAGCTACGCTTCTACTTGGACAGAACTAAAGCTTTCAGAAAGACTGATCAACTTCAAGTGGCATATGCTGCAGCATCACAAGAAAAGCCTATCTCAAAACAGACTATTTCAAAGTGGATAGGCCATTGCATTCATTTCTTCTATTTACAGCATGGCAAATCAGTGCCAAAGGCATTAGGCCACATTCAACCAGAGCAGCAGCCTTCCTCAGAGGAGTACCAACCAAAGACATCTTAGAGCCTGCAACTTGGAGTTCAGTGCATACCTTTACAAAGCACTATCACTTAACTCTCTACTCTAAATCTAGGGCAGGCTTTGCCACTGCAGTTCTGCAGGGCCTTATAGTCTCTCCTAATCCTATTTAGCTCCAGCCTCCCAACCTTAGCTTTGGGATTCAACCCAATTGTAATGACTGCAACAGTGAAACACGATGAACATAGTACAGTTGTGTACCTACCTTAAATGTAGATGTTCGAGTGTATTCACTGTTGCAGTCCAGGTTACCCGCCCTCCATCCCCTTTTTCTTTGCTAGGACCTAACTGTACTTTTTTAGTCTATACAACCTGTGTGGTGTATTTGCTTGTAGATGAAGGAAAAGTTGTTTTTTGTGCATGCATGCTTATTGGCATAATTTAGCCTACCATTTTAGGGGCACCTGACATCTGAGGCAAGAAAAACAAGAAAATGGCGCCGTCTGCATCTTATATACCCCTGGCGCACTGACATCAGGGAAGAGGCGACAGCAACCGACGCCGGACCTAGACTTTGGAACTCAGGCCGACTGCAGTAGCCTGATGTGGTGTATTTGCTTGTAGATGAAGGAAAAGTTGTTTTTTGTGCATGCATGCTTATTGGCATAATTTAGCCTACCATTTTAGGGGCACCTGACATCTGAGGCAAGAAAAACAAGAAAATGGCGCCGTCTGCATCTTATATACCCCTGGCGCACTGACATCAGGGAAGAGGCGACAGCAACCGACGCCGGACCTAGACTTTGGAACTCAGGCCGACTGCAGTAGCCTGCCAGCAGGATAACCCAATTGTAATGACTTCAACAGTGAATACACTCGAACATCTACATTTATGATATGTACACAACTGTACTTTCTTATTAGGTCAAAGGAAAGTGCAAAATGCATAGTCCCTCTCTAAGAGATTTCCCAAATTAGTATCAAACATTACTGCTGGACACGCGTGGATGATATCACTCTGTCACCTGACTTCAGTTCCCAGGCTAATCAGAAACTTAATAGAATTTAACATCCCTGTGTGAGAAATGCACATCTCTCACATGGGTGCTCAGAACTGTGTAGCTGTTAGGAAGTCATAAAGCAATAAAACGCTACATTTTAAACCTAGTAATTACTTTGCGTTCAAGACAATAGAAAAACGTCTAGTTCTAGACATTGTCTGCTTCTGCATTGAAGATGAGAGATAACATTTCTTGTTTATGGTCCAGCTATAAAGTAACTTAACCTCAACTATTCTTAAGTTTTGCAAGTTAATCTTCTATGTTCCAGCAGGGTATCCTGTGGTTACATTCTTGAAGCACAGTACATAACATACAGTTCTGTATAAATCATATCAGTGTTCACAAATGACTTATAATTATTTACAAAATTCCAAATAGCTGGGCTGACAGAGTGACATCCCCACCCCCGAAAACTGAAGCTAGTTTTTCAAGTGACCCTTGAGAAGCATTTGAGAGGGTTGAGCCTATCTGCGAATACCTTACCCCATTCCCTGTCTTGAGATCCCATCTGCGTTGGCATTGCTAACCACACTGTGGTGCTGCACTGTCATATTGTATGCTTGCAACCTTAGGCTCCACCTTAGTAACTTGGCATTTTGCTAGCTGGCTCGATATAGCCATGTTAAGCTATTGTGGTCTGTAACTACTGTGAATTTCTTTCCATACAGATATGGCTGAAGTTTCTGCAGTGGCCACTGTATGGCTAGGCATTCCTTTTCTATAGCTGCATAGCATTCATCCCTGGGTTGGAGGCTTCGACTGAGGTATACCACTGGGTGCTCCTCTCTCTCTGAGGAAACCTGACTAAGTACAGCCCCCACCCCATGGTTTGAAGCATCCACCTGCACAGCAAATTATTTGCTGTAATTGGAACTGGCTAACACAGGAGGTCCTCCCAAAGCTCCTTTAAGCTTCTGGAATGTCTCCTCACATGCTGGGGTCCACACTACCTTATCTGGCTTGTTTTTCCTTGTCAGGGTTGTGAGGGGAACAGCTATGGTACTATAACTGGGGGATGGCCTAATGGTTAAGGTGTTTGCCGTAAAAACACAAGGTGCAGGGTTTGAGTCTCACACGGGTTAATTAGGCTAGGCTTAAAATGGCTCGCAAGGGCAGTTAGCCTAGTACTAACCTATGAACCTATGTAGTACCCTGCTGTCACTAAGAATGCCCTCGACTGCTTTTTGGTAGCCGTGCCTGAATGGCTTCCACTTTTACAGGTTCTGGCCTGATCTTACCACTCCCCACTCTATCCCCTAGGTAGAAGACCTCTGCCATACCCACCTGACATTTGTTGGGCTTAATGGTCAGCCCTGCCCTTTATAGTCTGCCCAGCCACCTCCCTGAAATGCTGAAGGTGCTCTTGCCAGCAATGGCTGTAGATAACAATATCATTTAGGTAAGTGTCAAAGGAAAAAACTTCAAAGACCAGTACACGTAAGGTTCAGTTAAAGCACTTTAATTTACTTGAAGCAAGGAGACAACAACATGCAAATACAAGGATTTGTCTAACTACTAACAGGAAGTATGTTCATTCTTATACTGTTTTACAAGACATGGCCTTCTAAGCTGACATAATCAAACACAACTTTCAGTATTGTTCTACAGCAGATGTTACTCAGATTTTCTGCTGACATGACTAGATTTGTGAGAAACTTTTCAGAAAAACAACCTGGCCTTGGTGACTATTAATACGTTTACAAGCGTCTATTGTACAGTGTTACATTTCAAGGTACTCTTCTAATACAGATACAAGCAAATGCTGATTGCAGTTCATATTTTCAAGTAGGCTTTGTACTAATTATCTATAACTTCTACAGCTGTGTATTTTGTCATGGCACAGCAGAACTTCTTGTCTAAGTTTCATACAAGTAGTATTGTTCTATTCATTATTTTCCTAACGCAAGCAGAAATCACCTGCTTCTCAGTAAATTTCCAAGGCACAAGCAAGATTTTAGCTAACAATACAAGGTCAGAAAGCAACTACAGTTTGTACAGATTTATGCAGTATGAAATAGAATAAATGTGTTAACCCTTTTCAAGCTGTAAATGCACTAAGCATATTGCTAATACACACATTAATATATATTTTTGTAACATTTCCCCCTTATTAATACTTTTATTCTACTTTCAAAATAAGCATAAACAGTTTGTTTTCTTCTCCTAACCTCTTCCAGTCAGGATTTGCAGTTAAGAGAGTCATTCAGTTTAAACTTATGAAAGCATTTTTAGTCTTTTAACAGTTCTTCAAACTCAGTACTTGATATAAGGTTTCAGAAACTGAAATGTCTATTAGGTCTTTAACCAGTCTTTTCATGCAGGGGATACCACAACAAACACATACTCCCAGTAGGAGCATTCCTACACAAATGGCAATCAGGATATTCATTAGGATGGTACCCCACCCCCCAAACCATTTCTGGAAAAAGTCCATCAGTGGGTTTGGGCCTGGTTTGGTCATGGCCGACACTTGCTGAATTACCTCAAGATGATTGTCTATTTCATTTTTATGGTTAGGAATATACGAACAGCATTCTTCTTGGATTAAAGCGCACGTGCCACCTCTCACCGCTAGGGTGAAGTCGAGAGCCATGCAGTTTTGGAGCACTACAGTTCTCATAGCATTCAGTTCATCCATCACCAATTCAAGAGCAGAAAAAGTTGCATTGCTCATTACTTCGAGAAGTTTTGAAAGTTTTCTCAGCTCCCAGATCGATTTCACTGCTCCATATGCTGGTAATATGCCTGCCCACGATATAACGCTGTCACTCAAGTCCATGTGTGTCAGTCCTTTGCCCAGAGAGTGATGGTCTTTCCAACGCGCATCGATTTGTCCCACTGGATTTACAGGTTTCTTGACGACCTCTCGGACATTTCGAAATTTCCCATGAGGCAAAACAGCAGTGTGTCATATGGCCGGAACCAGGTAACCCAAAAAACAACTGCCAGACCAATTCTCAGGTAACCATTTGTTTGCCTTTCTACCACACACAAAATAACAGTCCTCTCTACTTTAGTAGTAACCTTGCTATGAATATACACTCGCCCTGCATGAAACATTTTTCTATCAATTGTAGACAGCTGTTTATAAAGAACAGAATTATGTTTTACTTCGTGTCTTCTGCATCAATCCAAGAAATGAATCATAGTTTGTATTACAATAAAGATCTACTTTGTTACCTTTAGTGTAACATCTATAAGGAACAGTCACATTGCAATTGCTCCAACCCACCTGAACAGTATCATTTTTATAAAAACACACAGTTCCCTTTTGTGGAACAGACAAGTGTAATGCTATTTTATCTTGTGCTGTAATGGTTGAGGTATCATAAATCAAGTTCTCCCAGGTCTCATTGACCCCTAGGGGGACTGTAGTCATTAATAACCCCCCGTATGCTGTCAGCAAATCTGTGCAAATCCAGCAATTCCAAACATTGAAAGTCTCAGCATACACATATTTAATTGCCTGGTAAGTGTTAAAGTTTGGATGCCAGTTTGAGTAACGCTTCACGTTTATTCAGTTCAATCTGTGTGGCTGGGAAAAGAAAAGGCCACAACAAAAATATTATTGTCATCAGTACAGTTAACAGGATGATTGTGCAATACTTCTGAGGAAAGGGTTGTTCTGCATTCCTGTTTCTTCTGGACTCTATCATTTTTGCTCTTGGCATGTAACAAGATTTTTGTCCAGTTCAAAGTTTTTAACTAATTTACAGTGCGTCAAGTGGATCCAGGAGGCACGCTCTGCAATTTTAACTGCAGTGGGTGTTGACAAAAGCACTTGCTATGGATCTTCCCACTTTGGAGATGCCCAGTTTTTCTTCTTAGCTACCTTCAGCCAGATCCACGCTCCAGGGGGCACTGCCACTTCTGACGATCTGGTTCGTTCTTTATCTGAAACCGAATTTAACTGCAAAAAATGTTTAGAATTTAACAAATTACGCATATACTCTGCTAATGTACTATCAGCTTCCTGGTCTGCGGGCATGAGAGATTTCCACTGAGGTATATAGTAAGCCCTTCCAAAGAACTTTTCAAAAGGAGTCAATCCTTTTGCATTCGGAACAGTTTTCATGCTCAACAGTGCCAGGGGCAGACAACACACCCAGTTTCTTTGCGTTTCTGCTACTAATTTTCTTAGCTTACTCTTTAAAATCCCATTATGCCTCTCTACTAGCCCTGCTGATTGAGGGTGATACGCACAGTGATTCTTTAGGGAAATACAAAAATGTTTACTTAACTGCTGTATGGTCTGATTTACGAAGTGCGTGCCGTTGTCACTGTAGATCCTTTCCGGAATGCCGAATCTAAGGATGATTTCTTTAACAAGAACTTTGGCCACAGTCATAGCATCTGGATTTTTAGTCGGAAAGGCTTCCACCCATCTGGAAAACATATCTACAGTGACAAGACAATACTTCTTATTTTCACATTTATTCAACTCTATGAAATCCATGCAGATAGTATGAAACGGATATGGTGGTGTAGGGAAACTCCCTTGCTTGGGCTTTAACGCCCCTTGTGCATGATGTTTATTACAGATGTGGCATAACGAACAAAATTTTTTTAGAGTAATTTGTAAATCCATACGTCATGAATGCTTGGTTCACCAGGTGTACCATCCCCCCTGTTGAGACATGGCACTGCACATGGCTCAACAAAGCTGAATATCTAAACAAATTAGACGGCAATATCAGTTTTCTTTCTTTAGAGATGGTACAGCCCCTTTTCAAGAATTGCTCCTCGTTTTTACCCATCTTTGTTTTTCAGCTTGCGTAGTAAGTGTCTGCATTGTCTTTAACATTTCTAAGTCTAAAATCTCAGAAGGTTGTAATTCCTCATTCAAAAGAAATGCTTCTGAAGCTGCATGCTTTGCAGCTGTATCGGCCCTTGCGTTACCTTTTGAAATCCTGTCCTGTTGCTTAGTATGAGCTGTGCATTTACAAATAGCTACTTTCTGAGGTAACTGAATAGATTCTAAAAGATCTAAAATAAACTGTGCATGATTGATTGGTGTGCCAGTAGATGTTATCATTCCTCGATTTTTCCACTGTTGCGCAAAAACATGTACAGTAGAAAAAGCATACTGGCTATCAGTAAAAATGTTCACACATTTACCCTTTGCTAAGGTACACGCCCGTGTCAAGGCAATCAATTCTGCTGCCTGTGCAGATAAATTATGTGGTAAAGATTTTGCTTCTATAATGTCTGTGTCAGAAACTACTGCATATCCTACTAGGTTCTGTCTTGCAGGACCCCTTTTGCACGAGCCATTCACGTAGTATGTCACCTCAGCATCATCCAAGGGAACATCCGTAAGATCTTTTCTTGGCAGTGTCTTTTGCTCAGTTACCTGCAGGCAGCTGTGTGGTGTGCCATCTGCAAGGGTTGGGAGCAAGGTTGAAGGGTTCAAAGTCGTACATTGTTCAATTGTCATATGAGGTTGGCTCAACAGTATAGTCATACAGGAAAGATGCTTAGCAGGGGAAAGATATGCTACCTTCTCTTGCAGTAAAATAATTGCGACTGCATGAGGCACTTTCAGTGTGAGAGGGTGGAACAACACTACTGAGGCCGAAGCCTGTACTGCCATTGCAGCTGCAACTACTGCTTGTACACAGTGAGGTAAAGACCATGCCACTGGGTCCAGTTGTGATGAATAATAAGCAATAGGACGTTGCTTGTCCCCATGCTGCTGTGTTAACACTGATGTCCTATAACCTTGTTTACAATCTGCAGTTTGGAAAAAACGTTTGATAGTTTGGTAATCCCAAAACTAATGAGGACACTATTAACTGTTTCAGTTTGCAGAAAGCAGATTCTGCTTCTGGTGTCCATTGTAACAAATCCTGTGCTGTCGTAGGCTTTTTATAAATCAGGTTAGTCAACTGTGCAGATTCCAAGGCATAGTTTGGAATCCAACTCCGACAAAAATTAGTCGTACCCAGGAAGGACATCATTTCCTTCTTGGCGGTGGGTTTTGGTGCTTGCAAAATCGCTATTTTTCTGTCCTCATCTAATGTCCTACCTTCCTTGGATATCACATATCCTAGGTATTTAACTTGTTTTTTTCCAAAGCTGCAGTTTATTCTTGTTTACTTTGTCCTTCAGTGGCTAAAAATTGTAATAGCGCTGTGGTATCTTCTTTACAATCTTGCTGGGTGGGGGACGCCAGCAGGATATTATCGACATAAAGCAAAATCTGACTACCTCTTGGTGGGGGTAAACCCCGCCAAGTTGCTTGCCATTTCTTGTGAGAATATTGTTGGACTTTCACAATACCCCTGTGGTAGTCGCGTATATGTATACCTTTTCCCCTGAAATGTGAATGCAAACCAATGCTGACTGTCAGGGTGTATCGGTATCGAAAAGAACACATTGCTGATATCTACCACAGAAAAATATTTCTGTTGAGGTTTTAAATCATTCAACAGGGTGTGTGGATCTGGCACCGTAGGTGCCCTTGGTATTACTGCGTCATTTACAACTTGTAAATCTTGGACCATATGCCACTCTCCATTTGCTTTCTTAACAGGAAGTAAGGGTGTGTTACATGGTGAATCAGGAGATTCCACCAGCACCCCTTCCTTAAGTAAAGCTGCTATAATAGATTTGATTCCTACCTCTGCATCTTTTCTTAAGGGATACTGTCTCTTTTGTGGTCTAAATGCTGACTTTGGCATAATAGTAACTGGTCCCACTGTACGAGTAAGTCCTACATCTGATTTTCCTGTTGACCAGAGATTTTCTGGTATATTCTGTAAGGCATTCTCTTCCTCCTTCAATAGGAGTGCTAATCAGCTGTCCTTGCTAGACTGCAAGTGTACAGCTGGGTGGGTCTGAGTTATCCAATTCAGCTTCTGCATTTGTATTCCCTGTTCTGCCAGTTCTAACTCTGTCTGTTTTTCCCATCTCGTGACTTTTTCTCCTAAGTCTACCCATTTTACATTCTTGTCCTTAGTTAAGCTAACATGTGGTAATCGATTGGATTTATAGAGTGCAAAGAACTCCTGGGGCAATGAACAGCAGCTGGCTACACTGTTCCCTTCTGTGTCCCAGTACATATTACGTAATACCAATCTGTTTGCACGATTTCTAAACAATTCTTGCTCATATTCCTTATCAGGTCCTGGTGTATTACAATTATACAGAGTACAGTGCAACAAATGCTGTTTATCAATGTCAAGGGAGGGGAACTTGCTGATGGCTACGTTCATCAACTCTTCGGTCACCGCCCCTGGACCAGTCGTAACCAAGTCTTGGCTATACCAATAGTACGTTTTACTCTCCATTTGCACTGCAAAGGTATCAATTTGTCGCTGTGCTTCCATACCCTGCATAGTCGGAACTACTGCTATACCAAATAGCTGCATAAGGTCTCTGCCCAAGAGGTTTGCTGGGCATTTTGCAGAAACAATTTTGCTTTTCTGGGTCAATCCTGAAACAGGATCAGTTATCACAATATTATGGGAGAGAGGGGCTCCCGATACAGCTGTCCATTAGCTGCTTTCACTAGTATGTAATCAGGTGACTCTGAGTTCTTTGGCAGTTTGGAGGGATGTATCAGGGTCCGTGATGCCCCTGAGTCGCACAAGAATCTGACTTCACTCCCTTCTACCAGGAGTGTAACTTCTGGTTTCGTGTCTGCTAAATAGAGCTCTAAGCTCAAGAAAGCCAAATCTAATATTTCATTTTCTTCACTATCTGTGACTTCTTGCACTTCCTCTATTTCGTCTGTCACATTCTCTACTCCCTCTATCACATACTCATTTGTCCTGTCTCCGCTATCCCCTTCTAGTGATTCTTGGCTATCATATAGTCAGTCCTCACCCTCCTTATCTTCCGTGGTTGCTTTCTTGTTTTTCTTGCAATCCCTTGCCAAGTGTCCTTTCTTACCGCATTTAAAACATTCACCCCTTTTCTTTCTCCCTTCAGAGTCCTCTGATCGTTGATCAGATTGTTTGTTTCCCTGGGCATTTCTCTTGCCCTTTTTTCCGGACTGTACTACATATACTTCTGCTCCATCTTCTACAGAAAATACTTGGGCTTTCTTTTTCTTTTTGCTATTAAAATGCCTTTCGGCATGCCTAGCATATTCAAGTAACTGTAATCTGCTTGTACAATGATCTACCATGTGCTTTGTAATAAAGCTGCTGATGGGTGCAATACTGCCCTTCAAAAATGCATTCTTTAACTGCTGCTCATATGGGGAATCATGTGTCTGATCTTCAGGAACCTGCATTCCACAATGGTTATTAAAACATTCTAATAGTCTGGCATACTACCAGTCAATAGCTTCACCTTCCTGTTGGATGCATTGATTAATGCAAGTCCAGTCTGCCCTAGGCTTCCATTTCTCAGAGATTCAGTCTGTAAGACCTTTCACTCTGTTGTCTAATTCTGCGCTACTATGTGGGAGGGGCCTGAGCGTAGCGTCACGGGGATTCCAGTCGCCACTAATGTGCCATTCTGGTCCCACAATTTGACTACTTTTTCTACCTCTTCTCCGTTTAAATTATAACTTAGCCTCATTCCTTGCAAATCTTCTAAGAACTTTCTAAAATTAACTTTTGGATGGGGAATTCCCTCAGTGGCTTTCCGAATGTCTTCCGGAGTCCAGGGTCTATACACTAGAATAGTTGGGTCCTGACCTTCTTGCCCTGCCTGAAGATTAGGCACTTCTATAAGTGGGCATATTTCTTCTTCACTCATAAATCGTGAATTTCTACCCATTTGATATAACTCAGTGTTCCCTTTTGAGTTTCCTGCCCGTGTTCGAGACCTGATCTCGATGGGATCTCTAATAAACGGTGCTGCTTTTTGTAGCGTCTCTACATACAGTGATAGCAGGATATCGCAGGGGTGGACTAACTTGTTCACTTGCCTCATATTCTGGTAAGGGAGGTGGAGGGGCCGATGCTATTACTAGGTTATTGTCCTTATCTAAAAACATTGCTTTTGAATTATTATTCCTTTGTTCCCTTCGGTTTACTTCCTCAATCCACCTGTGTGCCTGAGGAATTCCTAATTGACGTTGCTTTTTTACCCAACCTTTAGAATCGGTTTTAAGCTGTCTGACAAGTTTGACAAGCGAGGATTTTTCTAGTTTACCATCAAATTCATACTTATTAACCCATTTTGAGTAGTATTTAATATTATCAGCACGCTGTGACTGCATGTATTTTGCGTCTTCGGTTAACTGTGGATTTTGGGACCTTTTTGTACAATTATTACCCATTTTATTCTACCCTTTTTAATCGTTACGTAACTCATTTTTTAACGTGGTACCACTGATGTTTTTGTAGTTTCTTCAGAATGACTGCCTACCTGCTCTGTTTCCCTGATCTATGACAAGACCGTAATCTTTCTGTCCCTGACTTATAACTAAAGTCTCAACAGAACAAATACAAATCTAGTCCCTGATGTAAAACAGAAAAAAGAAGGTGGATTCACCTTACCTGAGTCTTTGGGATTGATCACCTGGTTCGAGTAAACCCGTCCTTCAGTCGCAGATCAGAAAGTGGCTGGCCTCTTTTGTACGACAATTCAGTCGGAGGACTTTTCAAATAAGAAGAACCAATGTGGTTTCTTCCCCGTACGGTTTCAAGCCACCTGGCCTGTCTGATCCGAGGCGAAGTGAAGGTTTCCGGTCCAAAGGACCAATCTGTCAAAGGAAAAAACTTCAAAGACCAATACACATAAGGTTCAGTTAAGGCACTTTAATTTACTTGCAGCAAGGAGACAAAAACATGCAAATACAATGATTTGTCTAACAGGAAGTATGTTTATTCTTATACTGTTTTACAAGACATGGCCTTCTAAGCTGACGTAATCAAACACAACTTTCAGTATTGTTCTACAGCAGATGTTACTCAAATTTTCTGCAGACATGACTAGATTTGTGAGAAACTTTTCAGAAAAACAACCTGGCCTTGGTGACTATTAATCCGTTTACAAGCGTCTATTGTACAGTGTTACATTTCAAGGTACTCTTCTAATACAGATACAAGCAAATGCTGATTGCAGTTCATATTTTCAAGCAGGCTTTGTACTAATTATCTATAACTTCTACAGCTGTGTATTTTGTCATGGCACAGCAGAACTTCTTGTCTAATTTTCATGCAAGTAGTATTGTTCTATTCATTATTTTCCTAATGCAAGCAGAAATCACCTGCTTCTCAGTAAATTTCCAAGGCACAAGCAAGATTTTAGCTAACAATATAACGTCAGAAAGCAATTGCAGTTTGTACAGATTTATGCAGTATGAAATAGAATAAATGTGTTAACCCTTTTCAAGCTCTAAATGCACTAAGCATATTGCTAATACACACATTAATACATATTTTTCTAACAGTAAGCAAGGGCAAAATCTCTTGCTCCTGCTAGGATACAGTCTACCAACCTCTGGAAAGTCACTGGAGCATTTTTGTTCCCAAAGGGCATCTTCATGAACTCATACAAGCCAAAGGGAGTCACATAGGCTGACCTCTGTCTAGCACTGCGAGTCCATTGCACCTGACAATAACCCTTGGTAAGATTAGTAGTGGTAGGATACTTAGCTCCACCTAGCTGCTCTAGGGCCTCATCTGTCCTAGGCATGGGGTAAGTATCTGACTCTGTGTGACTATTTAATTTCCTGCATTCCACACAGAACCTGGTGCTGCCATCCTTCTTTGGTACCAGCACCACTGGGGAGGCCCAGGGACTGCTGTACTCCATTTCCTGCATCTCCTCCCTCAGAGTCTGTTTGACTGTCTCAGGCACCCTATAAGAGGCCTGCTTAATAGATCTTTGGGGTCCTGTATCCATATGGTGCTGCACCAGGTGGGTTCACCCTAGTTTCCCAGTGAACATGCTCCCAGACCCCTGTAACACTGCTCAGATTTCTCTAACCTGGGTGGGGGATAGTTGCTGGGACATTGCTACCTTTTCCACTGAGGTATCAGTCCGAGCCTCACTGAGGAGATCAGTCACCAGATCCCCTTCAGACTCCTCCTGCCATCCACTGCAAATACTCAGCACAAGGGCCCCCCTATCATGGTAAGGTTTCATCATGTTAACATGGTACAGTTTGCATCCCTGCCTCCTGCCTAGCAGTTCTACCATGTAGTTAACATCACTGACCTTCCTCAAAACTTTGTAGCGTCCCTCCCAGGCTGCCTGGTGTGTCTGATAGGAATGAGAACCATTACCTGCTGCCCTACAGCATATTCTCTAGTTCGAGCATTCCTGTTATACCAGAAACTTTTTCTGTTGGATTTCTGCCATGTACTCCTGGGCCAAGCCCAGGAGTTCCCTGAGCCTTGTCCTTTGATTTAGGACATATGCCACAACAGACTCCTTGTGGGATTCACACTCACCCTGCCACTCATCTTGAATCAGATCTAGAGGTTTCCGCACCCTATGTGCATACAGCAACTCAAAGGGTGAAAAACCTGTGGATTCCTGGGGCACCTCGCTATAAGCAAACAGACGGGGCAAATATTTGTCGCACTCCCTTTTAAACTGGTCTGCAAATGTCCAAAACATGGACTTAAGTGTAGAGTTTAACCTCTCAACAAGACCATTAGTGTGGGGATGGTAGGGGGTGGTCTTTAGGTGCTCCACTCCACAGTACTTCCACAGACAAGTCAGCAGGTCGGACATGAAATTGGCACCTATGTCAGTCAGTATTTCCTTTGGAAAACCTAACCTTCTGAAAATCTCTAACACAGCGTTTGCCATCCTTTCTGCCTCAATGTAGGACAGAGCCACAGCCTCAGGGTATCTTGCAGCATAATCTACTACCACTAGGCTATACTTTTTCCCTGTGGAACTTGGGGTACTTAGAGGCCCCAAAATATCCATAGCTACCCTCTGAAACAGCTCATCAATCACAGTCAAAGGCATCAAAGGAGCTTTCACCTGGTCTCCTGCCTTGCCTACCTTTTGGCATTGCTCACAGGTCCTGTTACATCTCTAGAAATCCCAGGCCAATAAAAGTTCTGCATAATATGTTGCTTTGTACATTTTATGCCCATATGACCTGCAAAGGGAATATCATGGGCTATGGAGTGCCAAACTGTAGACTCTAGGCACTACCAACTGCTGTACTCTCACCCTGTAGTCCTCCCTCAGGGGTGAAATCTGTACTGTAACCCTTTGTCCCCAGTATGCAGATCCCCCTTTCCCTTGAGAATTAGGTGCCTCACTAGCTACGTCCCTCAGGCCTTGTAATGTAGGGTCTGAGAGCTGAGCCTGTCTCAACTCTCTCTTAGTAACTCTTCCCAGCTCCCCTTCCACAGGAAGTCTGGTATCCTCTGACAGCGGTGCCTCACTGTGAACCTGGGTACTACTACTCACCTCTATCCTTGCAGTCACTGTGTCCAAGGGAACATCAGTACCCACAAGCAGCTGTGGCTTGCCTTCAGTCTCACTGCTACAGGGTATCTCCCTCCCTGAAATAACCACTTTACCAGTCCTGGCTTCATGTGTCTGGTCTGTTTGGGTGTCCCCTAGGCTACCAGACCCACATTCTTGTCTCCAAGCCTGACTGCGTGTAACTGCATGCACACATGGTACTGCATTATCAAAATCATTCCCTATCAGGACATCTGCAGGGATATCCTCAAACACACCTACTTGCTGGCTTCATTTTCCACCCTCCAAGTCTAGGTGAATCCTAGCCAAAGGTATTTGGAATGGGGTCCCCCATAAAGCTCTGACTGGAGTAGACTGCCCAAGCAAGTACTGCTCTGTAACCATTGCAGGCTTCACAATGGTTAGGTGACAGGCTGTATCTCTCTTAGCAGTAGCCCCTTTCCCATCCACTAAAATAGGATATAACCTCTTGTGGTAGTTTGATACCCTTGTTGTCTCGAGACAACCCACTGCTGGCAATTTGTCATTCTCTTCTCACTTACTGGATCTCCCACCTTTTGTTCCCCGCCTTGCCTCCATGGACATCTATATGCTACATGGCCTCACTGGTTACATTTAAAACATTTAATCTTTGTTCCTGGATGTGTACCTGGACTAGTGGCTTCCCCTGCTACTGTCAGACTCTGTTGGAGCAGTCTGGGCTGCCCACCATGGGTTTACTTAGACCCATGAGCAGCACTGGGTGTCCCGTTCCTGTGCAGTGATGCCTTGCTTGCTAGTTATAGGTCTTCCTTCTTCCCCAACTCATCTGCAATATTGCATCGTCTACCAGCTAACCAGATTCTAATGTCCTCAGGCAAAGTGCTAAGGGCTTGTTCCCTCAACAAAAGGTCTGCTAGCCCTTCAAAAGTGGTGACCTAACATCCATTCACCTGCCTATGAAAATAAGTGCTTAGTTCAACAGTATATTCTCGCACGCTTTCCTCTGCCTTATGTCTGTGCTCTCAAAACTTTTTTCTATATGCTTCAGGTGTTAACTTAAAGCATTCTAACAAAAATATTTTGACTGTATTATAATTTAAGCAGTCAGTATCAGACAGTTTAGAAGTAGCAGTTACAGCTTTACTGTGGAGTTAAGGGGGTTAGGAACCATACTCAGAGCCCTTGGTCAACATTATACTGTTTACATACCATATCAAACTTATGAGTGAAACTATCAAAATTATCCCCTTCTGTAAAGTGCAGAACAACTTTACTGACCTTTGTTGCTTCTGAGGTTTGGTTACTCTTTCCCCATTACCTCCATGACTCTGGCAGAGAGTCAGCATCTCATTTTCATGTTGCCTCTGCCTCTTATTCTTCGCCTCCAGATATCGCAGTTTCTCATTTTTTTAGCCTCCAGGCATCTCATTTTCTCGTTTTCCTCAGCCTCCAGATGTCTTAGTCTCTCTGTTGCTTCTGTTTCCAAACGCTTGGCCTCCAGGTCAAGTCTCTCTAACTCCAGATGGATTTTTAAGTCCGCTGTGGAAAGGTTGAACTGTCCATTTTCTGAGAGTTGTACATCTCCAAGGCCAAACTGATTGTCCTCCTGGTTGCTAGTCTTTGATGCAGCTGTGACTAAAGCTGCAATCATGTCTGCTTTAGTCATGTTGGCATGCACCAGTCCTTTAGCCTGGCACGATGTTCTTCGTGTTTCACTGTTGCAGTCATTACATTTGGGTAATCTGTTGGCAGGTTGCCCTCAGTCGGCCTGATTAACAAAGTCCTTTGGTCCTGCGCCGGTTGCTGTCCCTTCTTCCATGATGTCAGGTCATCAGGGGTATAAAACATTTAGCCGACGCCATTATGTCAGTCTTTCTTGCTGCGCAGTGCCCGAAGCAGAAGCAGTTCGCAAGTGCTGGTCTGCTGACCCCTGAAATTTTCGTTTTAGAGTTTCAGAACCGAAGTCTTCAGCTAAAAGCTAAGTACCCCGTTGGGGAAAGTTTTTCTTGCTCTTTACCGATGTCAGTAAAAGTTAATAATTGCATTACTTGTGGGAAGCAAATACCTCATAAGGATTTTCATTTGTACTGTATTCCTTGCGTAGGTCCTGATCATAACGTACCTTGCTGTAAGTTTTTTGCTAAATTTAATCAACGCACTATTAAATGTCGGTATATTTTTGCTTCTAAATATTTAGCTATCCAGAAATGACTTCTGTTAGCAATCAGACTACCAGAATACCTAAAAAACGCAAAGAAAAAGAGACAGACCGTCGAGGTCCAAAACTGATGACACTTCTCCTAAGCCAGTCGCTAGTTCGCCGGTACTCAGTGAGGCACTTTCGTAGCCCCTGATACCCGTTACTTTTGATTCGCAGGCCTCTACTGAGACCCATTCGAGGTCTGGTATGCCGCGAGATGCTTTAAGTATTGAACCCATGGATGTCTCTACCTTAGATGGGTCCGGAGCCGCTGTGCAGGCATTGGCTTCTGAGGGTGTTTTCAGGCCTAAAGATTTGTATATTAAACAGATGCCATCTTCAAAACCAAGGCCAAAATCTACTTCTATGTCTAAAAAACTGACGCTTGGGCCACGTGTGCAGGCCCCAATGCCTAAAAAACAAATGATCAAAATGGCTGAAGATTTAATTGCCTTGATCAGGGTTAGCAAACCCCCTCCTGCTAAGAGGCCTAGGTAAGGCACTGACTATGAATCTTCAGATCAGGATTCTATTTCTTCGGATTCTTCTACTGAACATGATTTATCTATACCTACTTATGAGGACTCTGATGCAGAAGATTCCATCCCTTCTGCTTCTCCCCCTGAGGATTTCTCTTTTGGAGAAACTTTACATACCTTAAGGGAACATTTCCACTGGGAAAGTCAGGATTTCTCTGAATCTAAAAAGAGACTTAGGGATTTTCTTCTCCTTCCTCAGCATAGGCCTTTGGCTATACCTTGTGTTCTAGACATTGTTGATGTTTTTTCAGAATCTGGTATGATTCCTGATTCTCTGCCTCCGGCCCCTAGTAAGCCAGACAGATACTACAGGGTTCCTGACAACCACAAATTCCTTTTCAAAAACCCTACTGCTGATCCTGAAACCATTTCTCAGGGTCCTAAGGGCGTTAAGGCCTCTACTGCTAACTGCTAAAAATCCTACCCCTTCTGATAGAGATTCCAGGGAGCTGGATAGATGGGGTAAGAAGGTTTACACATCTGCAACCTTGGCAATCAGGGCTTTAAACTGTCAATTTCATATGCTTAAATATCAACAGCATGTCATGGGACTTCTTAAACAGAAAATTATGTTAATCTCTGATTGTGTGGAAAATAAAGTTTTGCAGGATTTATTACATTCAGCTGAATAAGTTGGAAAACATACTTTGCAATGTGGCTTTGATTCCTTGGAGGCCTCTTGCAGGGCCTCTGTAACTGGATCTGTGTTAAGAAGGCATGCTTGGCTCAAAGAGCAAAATCTGCCTGACCACGTTAAAGCAAAATTGTTGGATGCTCCTTTACAACAGGACCGTCTTTTTGGTAATAAGGCAGAAGAAGTTTTAAAAAAGATGGAAGATAAAGCTAGATCTATGCAAACTGTGACAGATTTCTTACAAGTGCAGTCTCCAAGGTTTAGTAGGCACTGGCCTACTAAGAACTGGTCCTTTCCAGTTCCCTCAAGAGCCACTCAAGTCAAAGCCAGACATTCCAAAGGCTCCAGGTTTCAGTCACAAGGAACTTTTAGAACAAAACAATGGGGTGCCTCCACCTCCAAATCTGAAGGTAATAAGGCACCTCCCTATGGTAAACAGTCTCAATGACTTTTCCTCTACAGTCACCAAGCACTTATCTTTTAGCCGCCCCTTTGGGGGGAAAACTGGCACTTTATGCACGAAACTGGCAAATTATTACCCAGGACAAATGGGTTTTAAATATAGTATCCCAGGGATACAGATTTAATTTCCACAATTTGCCAATCCCAAACGGATGGCCAGATCTGCCCCCAAATCAGTGGGCAGAATCCCAGAAACAAATTCTGTCCCTCATGAATATGGGGACTGTTCAACCAGTACCAGAAGAGGAAAAGGGACAAGGATTCTATTCAAGACTTTTCCTGGTACCCAGAAAAGACAAATCATGGCGTCCAATTCTGGACTTACCCATTCTAAATATATTTCTGGACATTCCAAAATTCAAGATGCTGACTCTTCAACAGTTACTACCTATGCTAGGCAAAGATGCCTGGTTGGTAACTCTGGACTTAAGAGGCTTACCTGCATATCCCAATCAGGGAATCTTGCAGAAGATACCTCCGCTTCAAAGCAGGCTACTTGCATTACCAGTTCTCTGCACTGCCCATTGGCTTATCTACTGCATCCAGGGTCTTCACAAAGTGTCTAGCTCCAGTAATTGCATGCAGGCAAAGAAATATTCAAATATATCCAAACCCAGACGATTGTCTAATTCAGGCACAGAACAAGGACATTTTTCTAATGCATCTTTTGTTTGTAAAAAGGGTTCTAACTTGTCTAGGGTACACCATAAACGAAAAGAAATCACAACTGGTACCCTCTCAAAAAATTACATTCCTAGGTGCAAGCTTGACTACAACTGCCCAGATGACTCACCTTATGCCAGAAAAGCAAATTCAATTGGTGACTTACTTCAAACAGGTGGCCACAAAAACCCTGCTATCTGCAAGGCAAATTCTGCAAACCTTGGGGTTCATGCCCTCCTGCATTCTTCTAATTCCATATGCAAGACTGCATATGAGGAAACTTCAGTGGTACTTAAAAAGTTTATGGAGTCAGCATTGTGTCATCCTGGAAACGATTCCTATTGTACCTTGCCTGCAACTAGAGTTCCTATGGTTCCTGCCACCAAAACAAGGGACTGCCATTCACTCCACTCCCTGCCACCCAAACCCTAACTACAGATGCATCAGACTATGCTTGGGTGGCACATCTGGCAGGAAAGTGCATTCAGGGCAAATGGAGCCCAAATCAAATGCACCTACATATCAGTCAGAAAGAGATGCTAGCTGTACAGAATGCTCTGACAGCCTTCAAGGACTACCTTCATCCAGGACAACTAATGATAAAGACAGACAACACCACAGTTATGTGGTATATAAACAAGCAGGGGGGGGGTACACATTCCTACCCCCTTTGCAGACAAGTGATGACATTGTGGAACATGGCCTTGACTTACCAAATACAACTACAGGCTCAATTCCTGCCAGGAAAGCTAAATACTCTGGCAGACGAACTAAGCAGAAATCTTATGGACCCACACGAATGGAAATTGGAACCACAAGTTTTCAACATGTTGACACACAAATGGGAGAACCTAGATATAGATCTTTTTGCCTCACCCCAGAACTATCAGTTGGACAAATTTTGCACAAGAATTCATCACAAAAAAGCTTGGAAAGTGGATGCTCTATCATTCAGCAGGAAAAACCTATCAGTCTATGCTTTTCCCCCTCTGCCTCTGCTCTCCAAAGTCCTACTAAAAGTCAGACGGGACAAACCAAAAATGATTCTGATTGCTCCAGACTGGCCTCGCCAACACTGGTACCCACTCCTGCGCAGTGTCACACCTTCCTCAGTGGCACCTACCTCAGACACCTTACCTGCTGTCTCAGCAGAACTATCAAATTCTGCACACTCGGCTCCAAATTTTGAATCTTGCAGCATGGCTACTCAACTAATTTCACCCTTGACATCTCTTGGCAAACCTGTGATGGATGTCATTTTGGAAGCTAGAAGGCCTAGTACTAGAAAATCTTATGCTGACAAATGGAAAAGATTATGTGCCTCGAACCAATCACAAGGAAATAAGCACAGCAATGCCAAATATTCCTCAGATTCTGCAATACTTAACTGAGATGCTTCACAAGGGCCTATCTTTTTCTTCCATAAAAATCCATGCCTCTGCCATTTCAGCTCATTACAACACAGACCCCCCCCCCTTCTCTCATTCTCTGCTAAAGCAGCATCTCAGAGGGGCCAAAATTTTTAAGACCTCCCAGGAGAGCGCCAACTCCTGCATGGGACCTCAATTTTGTTTTGGAGAAGCTCACTTGCATGGGACCTCAATTTTGTTTTGGAGAAGCTCACTCTCCCTCCTTTTGAGCCAGCGGACCTAAAATTTCTCTCTTGGAAAACAGCTTTCCTTTTAGCAGTCACTTCAACTAGAAGGATTTCATAATTACAGGCTCTTATGGCAGTGGAGCCTTTCATTATTTTTCATCCGGACAGGGTGGCTCTCAGGACCAGTCCATCTTTTATGCCTAAGGTGGTATCCAGTGTGGCTCTTAATCAGACCATTCATCTACCAACTTTCTTTCCCAATCCACAGAACAAGGGTGATTGAATTCTGCATTCATTGGATGTACTCAGACAACTTAGATTCTACTTAAACAGGACAAAATCTCTAAGAAAATCTGAACAACTGTTGGTGGCATTTGCTGCAGGGGCAGAGGGAAAGGCCATTTCAAAGCAGACTATTTCCAAATGGATAAGCCATTGTATTAGTTTCTGCTATATGCACCATGGTAAACCTAGCCCCAAGGGGATCAGAACTCATTCCACCAGGGCTGCATCTACATCTGCAGCCTTTCTCAGAGGGGTTCCTACCAGAGAAGTTCTAGAAGTTGCTACCTGGAGCTCAGTTCATACGTTCACCAAACATTACCATCAACATATCTTCGCTAAATCCAGAGCAGGCTTTGGCACTGCTGTCCTGCAGGGCCTTATAGCTGCCCTAATGCTGTATAAATCCATCCTCCCAACCATAGCTTTGGGATTCTACCCAAATGTAATGGCTGCAACAGTGAAACACGAAGAACATAGTACAGTTGTGTACACTTACCATAAATGTAGATGTTAGAGTGTATTCACTGTTGCAGTCCTGGTTACCCACCCTCCAGCCCCCTGTTTTTCTCTTTCTATACCTCTTCTTTCTTTTACTATGCTTAAAAGCCTTTGGTGCATTTGCTTTTGTTCGGAGGTATATTTTTTGTGTGTTAAGTTATATACATACATACATACATATATATATATATATATATATATATATATATATATATATATATATATATATATATATATATATATATATATATATACATACATATATATATATATACATACATACATACATATATATATATATATATATCTCCCCATTTGGGGGGCACCTGACATCTGGGGCAAGAAAAAGTTATATAATGGCGTTGGGTGCATGTTTTATACCCCTGATGACCTGACCTCATGGAAGAAGGGACAGCAACCAACGCAGGACCCAAGACTTTGTTAATCAAGGCCGACTGAGGGCAACCTGCCAGCAGATTACCCAAATGTAATGACTGCAACAGTGAATACACCCGAACATCTACATTTATGGTAAGTGTACACAACTGTACTTTTCGGACACCTGGCTCCTTGTCAGTTTGCCACACTCTTCTACTGACGTGCTTGCCTGCTCTCCCTGTCTAACTCAGCTACCAAAAAAAAAAAGAAACAATTGTGATATGAAACTCTGAATGTTCACTGTATGACTGATTGAGTGCAAACACCTTCCTTAGTTACCACTGTTTACAGGTTACAGGAATTCAATATCCACACCACTACAAGCCAATTAATATGTGATGTGGTTATCCCAACACTGCCAACCAGTTAATATGCGACACCCCTGCACTGTCCCAGTAATCAAGGAGCCTCAGTCCTCACCACTAGAAACAGCTAGGGGATGCACACATTGGGAAGATGACAAGTACACACAGTGAAGTATAATTTCTCTTAAGAAGGCACAGAGATCACAGTCAGTCTGGGGCTGGTTTCTCCCGATCCCCAGTAAGGCTCCCCACTGGCATAGCTATAGGGCTAAGATCTGAGCTGAGGGGGTCAAGACCTCCAGCACCCTCTCTGTCCAACCAGTGCTTCATGTCCCTGCCCAAGTAGCTCGTACACACACACACACACACACACACACACACACACACACACACACACAAACACACACACAAACACACACACAAACACACACACAAACACACTTTGAGATTTGGTTTATATGCAAACACACCTGGGGAAGGCTGGCACAGGTTTACTAGCTATGCCTCCTTCTGCCCAGACTATAAGGTAGTTTCTACTGCCACCAACCCCTCTTATCAGCTTCTATAAGGCCCTTACAAAGGGTGTCCAATTCTACTGTGTAATGTTATTATTAATCTAAATGGTAGTTTTGACCAAGACTTGCAAGGCTGTTTAGGAGTGGCCTGTACAGTGTCACTAAATATATATACAGGTACTTTCTCCAGATCCCCAGTAAGACTCCCCACTGGCACAGCTATAAGGTTAAGATCTCAGCTGAGGAGCTACGCCAAGACCTCCAGCATCCTCTATGTCCAACCAGTGCTTCATGTCCCTGCCCAAGTAGCTTATACACGCACATACTTTGAGTTTTGGTTTATATATATACACACACACACACACACACACACACACACACACACACACACACCTGGGAAGGCTGGCACAAGTTTGCTAGCTATGCCCCCTTCTGCCCAGACTAGAAGGTAGTTTCCATTGCCACCAGCCCGTCTTACATATCAGCTACTATTAGGCCGTTACAAAGTGTGTCCAGTCCTACTGTGTAATGTTGCTATTAATCCAACAATCCTACTGTGTAATGTTACTATTAATCCCAATGGTAGTTTTGACCAAGACTTGCAAGGCTATTTAGGAGTGGCCTGTACAGTGTCACCAAATATATATGCAGGTACTCTAAGCGCTTAAATGTCTCACAAATATCAGCCACAAGAATAGGTTTAAATACATTTAATAATAAATAATAAAAAAAAGAGACTATAGTAAGCAAACACGGTTACTTCAGAGATCAAAATCACAGAAAATATTTAAAACAACATTGCAGGACAGTCTCAAATAAATACAGAAAAACTCTAAACTAATCTTTGCTATATTCCTAACTATATCTAAAAGAAATTACTGTACCCCTAGTTACCTTACTTACAGCAAGGCAAGTGCAGATGGTGATGATGAGTGGATGTTCTTATTAGATCAAAGACAAAGTGCAACATGCACAGTCCCCCTCTGAGAGAGTTACCAAATTAATATCAAACATTACTGCTGGGCCAGATTGGATGACATCACTCTTTCACCTGACTTCAGTTCCCAGGCTAAACAGAAAATTAATGGAATTTAACATCCCTGTATGACAAATTCATATCTTTCGGATGTTTGCTCATAACTGTGTAGCTGCTAGGAAGTCATAAAGCAATAAAACACTTTACATTTTAAACCTAGTAATTACTTTTCTTTCAAGGCAATAGAAAAACGTCTACCTGTAGACATTGTGTCTGCTTCTGCATTGAAACTGAGAGAGAACATTGTTTGTTTATGGCCTTGCTATAAAGTAACTTAACCTCAACTATTCTTAAGTTTTGCAAGTTAATCTTCTATGTTCTAGCAGGGTGTGTTGTGGTTACATTCTTGAAGCTCAGTACATAATATACATTTCTGTATAAATTTCTGTATAAATCATAGTTACAAATGACACAGAATTATTTACAAAATTCCAGATAGCTGGGCTGGTAATGTGACACCCCCCTTTTCTTTTGTCTGGTCAAAGGCAATCTTCACAAGTTACCTCACTGAGTGGATCATCTCACACAAGACCACTTGTCTGTCCACACTTCAGTCAACACTTTAGGTGATACAGTTTTAATCTAGCTGCACCATTCTCCTTTTTCTCTGGGGGTCCCTTTGGTTCTGTCTGTCTTGTGTGAAGTATGTGCTGGCTTGGCATATTTTTCTGTCAAAGCTCACTTGCCAGCAGTGGCTGCCTGCCTACCTTTAAATCCTCTGTTGGCCTCTGATTTTGAGGTTAAATAATTCCTGAAAGGAGTCCTCTACATCAGACCCCCAAGAAAGCCTATCTCCCCTTCTTGAAATGTTAATTATATTCTTGAGAAATTGACCCAGGCTCCTTTTGAGCCCACTGCTGCTTCTGTTGTCAGTAGTTAGAATGCCATAGTTGAATGTCTGTGTGAACGCTCTTCTTACCTAGAAGACTGTTTGTGTTTATTGGTGGCCCTCTTTTCTACCAAGAGAGTTTCTGAACTCTGGACCTTGATGGCGGTTTCCCCTTTACTGATTTTTCACAGGGACAGGGTATCTCTGCATACTAATCCCCCTTTTATGCCTAAGATGCTCAGTGAGTTGCCCCTTAATCAGTCTATCCAGTTTCCTTCATTTTTTCCTTCTCCAAAGTCTGCTATTGAGAAGGTTCTGCATACCTTGCATCTTCATATACAGCTTGGGTATTATTTAGACAAGACGAAGGCTATATGCAAATCTAAGCAATTTTTTTCTTCTTTGTGCCAGGACATTTGGTTTGACAATTTCTAAGCAAGCCATCTTCTGGATTTTGAAAGCCATTTCCTTTTGTTATTCTTTTCATGGCAAACAGCTTTTTGCCTCTGTTCAGACCCATTCTACCAGGGCACTGGTCTCCTCTGGGGCTTTCCTCAAAGGACTGGACACCAGTTCCATCCTTGAAGCTGCTACTTGGTGTTATGTGCACACCTTTAGTAAACATTACAAGTTGGATGTAATTTCCAGAGCCAGCATGAGTTGAGCCAAGGCTATCTTTCCTGGGTTTGTGGAGGGTTCTTCTTGCCAAACTCCCTCCCATTCCTTACAGTAGCTTTTTTTGCTTGCCAGTAGGTCATGAATAGTACAGCAGTGATATGAAAGGACATAGTACAGTTATGTAAAATCTTGCCATAACAGTAGGTGTCTGTCTCTTCACTGTTGCAGTCTTGCAATATTCAATCCCTCCGTCCTGCCCCGTTTTTCTTCAGGTTTTTCTGTTGAAAACATCTGACTTGCTGAGGGGCCTTCCTCCTTAGGCATAACTTCTTTCTGTAGATGGTCATGGTCTTCTTTCTCCTGGGGTAGCTCTGGTTCTCCTGGGGCACTAGTTCTGAGTTTGGAACTTCCATATGTAACCTTTATACCCTGCACTGACATGGGGAGCCTACATATGATGTACAGTGCTGGTAAGAGTTAAAGGCTTTGGTATACTAGCCAGATGCAGTGCTGTCCTTGACAGGAGATCCCATTGTTTATGAATACTACAACAGTGAAGAGAGGGAAATCTACTGTTATGGTAAGATTTTACAGAACTGTATTTTCTCCCTCCTGTTAACACTCAGTGCAGGGTGATGTTTCCTTCTTCCACAAGTGCTAGACCTATTTACCCAGCTAAATGGGTCTGTCGTTCATTTGTAACTGACCACCATCAAACTAGCAGCATGGATAATTGGATTTGACACCAAATAATGCAAAATACTGTACTAATGTGCTGTCTATCCTGAGAGGCAAAAAAAATGAGTACAAGAAAATCACACTTCTCCATATGGAAAAGGTTTTCTTTTTGGTGCAAGAGCAAGGACATTGAGCCTTTTCATGTGGACAAAAATCTAGTATTGGAGTATCTTTCAGATTTGTTTGACCAGGACCTGTCTTATTCCAGTATTAAGATGCATGCTTTGGTCATCTCTGTCTTAACTGCTCCCCCCACTTATCTGTTCTCACCTAAGGCCCCCAGGATAAATCCAGTGCCTACCTGGGATTTAAACTATGTCTAGGAAAAAATATATATTACCACCTTTTGAGCCAGCCTTCACTCATCACTTCATCCTTATGGGTCTCAGAATTACAAGTCTAATGTGTTTAAAAAAAATAATAAAATACTTGTATTCCACTACAAGAGGGTGATACTAAGAACTAACCCCTCCTTTTTGTTAAAAGTAGTGTCAGAACTCTCCTTGAATCAATCTGTTCATTTACTGGTGTTCTTTCCTAACCCACAGAATAAAATGGAGCAAATACTGCTTTCTTTGGATGTACACCAACAGCTCAGGTATGACATTGACTAAATTCCCTAATAGGGTCAATCAACTACTAGTGGCTTTTGCAAAGGTGAAACATGTCACACCATTCTGCAAACAGACCATCTGTAAATGGTTAGTCAGCTGTATTACTTTCTGTTATATCCATCATGATAAGCCATTGCCATCCCATGTCAAGGACCATTCCACCAGGTACAGTGCAGACACTGCTGCCCTCCTAAAAGCTTCCCCCACACAGACCATCTTGGCATGGATATCTGTCCACACTTTTATTAAACACTACCATGTAGCTAGTGCTTCCAGGGCTAGGGGAAGTTTTAGTACTGCTATTCTACAGAAGATATCAGATGTCTTGTCCCCCAAGTTGTAGGTTTGTGAGTCTTCCCAATGATTAGTACTACAACACTGACTATGAAGGACATAATACAGTTTTGTCACATTTACGAGAATTGTGTTTTTTCGAGTAGATCAGTGTTATGGTACAAACTCCCACCCTCTTACCCCATTGTCTGCTGGCTCCCCCTCACAATCTTGCGGGGGAGGGTTCTTATACAAAGGAGGTGGCACCAACAGGCACCCCTCTTGTACCCTGACATCTGGATGTCTGTCTACAGATGCAGGCCGGTCGCGGGCTTCTGCATGGGATGAAGACCCAAGTTATGTACTGTAGCATTGATCTACTGCAATATCTACAATTATAGTAAAAGTGTGACAGCTGTACTTAAATATTTGTGTGAGTTACTGTACTCTGGCCTGGCTTACTTCACCAAGGTGTATCTTTCGGCTATTTCAACATGTCTGCCCATGATTCCTTCTCTTTCTTCTCTGATTTTGATATATGCTCCTTGTTGGATTCTTAACTTTCTGTTGGAAAGTTCATTCTGTCTTCTTTTGAATAAACTCTTTAATGGTTAGTGATTTGGAAGACTGTTTTGCTTACTCTCTTGCAGACGTCAGGGCAATATCTGAGTTGCAAGCTCCCATGGTGGGTGAACCCTATTTGTTTTCCATAGAGATAGGGTTACATTTAGAACAAATCCCTCATTCATGCCAGTGCTAGTTTCAGCGTTTATTTAGGATCAAGCCACCAAGCTCCCTGTATTATTTTCCAGAACTTACAAACCAGGGAGAAAAGATTCTGTATACTATGGGCATGCTTAAGCAAATCAGGTGTTATCTTGTCAGAATTGTCCTTTAGGAAAGCTTAACAGATGTGTGTTTCCCATGATGAGGTAAAGAAAGGGCAGCCCATGTCAATGTAGACTATTTTTAGGTTGTTGTCCCTTGCGATTGCTTTTTTGTTGTTTGCACCATGAAAAATCACTTCTAGGCAGGCTTAAGACTCATTTTACTACAGCCTTGACCTCTTAAATGGCATACTGGAAAAGGGTGGAGTATTCTAGGGGTAGCCATCTGGTCATCTGTACATACTTTTGCAAAGCATTAGAAAACTGGATTAATTCTGCAGGTCCAGAACAGTCTTTGCTTAGACCATTCTGCAGGACTTCTGGTTCCCAATGTTTTGTCCTTCCAGACCAGATAGGCTCTGGTAATCAACCCGTATAGCTAAGTAATACTGTAGCAGTGATACAGATAAACATAGTACAGTTGTGCAAGTTGCACTTAACCATAACAGTAGATGTTCAAAGTATTTACTGATGGAGTAGCCACATCCTCTTTCCATCCTCCTCCTTTGTCTGTTTATAGTTATGTTTTTAGATAAAGTTATGTGTTCTTAATTTTTTTTTTGGTGAATGTAACTGATTTATGGTCTGATTTGATGAGGGAGAAACTTAAAACTAGTGAGAAACAGAGCTGTCCCATATTCTTGAGGACCAAGTCCAGAATGTTATCTCCCTTAGTTGGGGTGTGGACTGACTGGTTCAGAGATTTTGTATTTATGAAGTCCAGAGATCTCTGGGCATACATGTTAGTTGTTGTACAAGTGTCCCAGTTGATAAACTGGGCAGTTGAAGTCCTCTAACAGAATGGTATTTGGCCTAATGCATGGCGACTCCATATTAGTCTGGTACGAAGTATGGACCAAGGGGTTCATAGGTTGGTACTAGGCTATTGGCCCTAAGGCCTATGTAAGCCTAGCCATAACAATTCCCTGGAAATTTCTTACCACAATATTTACTTCTCTGGGCCCCTGTCTAGCAGTGCAACTGACATGATCCCTGGGAACACCTCTGTCAGTCTCGAACCCCAGACCTTGGACACACTTGACTGCATGAAGTACCACTAAGCCACAGCAGATATAGACATACAGGACAATCCTATGATTAGCTATGGTGTACTATGGAGATTTGTTAATGGTAATTTGAACATGGAGGAGTTCTAGTGCATTGTACTATATAATGAGTCTGGAGGGGGACTATAGAGATACTGTTGCCTTTAGTGCCTTCATCTATTGCGGTTGTTCTAAACTTGATAGGTGTTGAAACCCTGTACCGATGGTGTGCTTTCCATGGTCTTGAGCCAGATCTCTGTGACGCATTTATTGTTGCATTCCATGGTAAGCGGTGCCTGTAAGAAATGAATTTTTGTTGTTGAGTTTCCTAGCACTTTGTTATTTGGACTTTGTTTTGTTAAGTCAGAAGCATTTGAAGACGGACAATGCACAACTGGTGCGGACCATTTTTTTTTTAACCAGTATACAAAAACCTTGTGGAGATAAGTGCAGGCCATCCCTGGCAAAGCAGTTAGAATGGTCTACCATCTCCCCCATAGAATGATTGTGTGTGTACTGTATATAAATTTGAATGTGTGTGTATCTCTCTCTCTCTCTCGTATATATTTTATATATATATATATGTATATATATATATATATATATATATATATATATATATATATATATCTCTCTCTCTCTCTCTCTCTATATATATATATATATATATATATATATATATAATTTATTTATTTATACACACACAGATATTTACACACACACACACACACAGATATATATATATATATATATATATATATATATATGCATGTATATATATATATATATATATATATATATATATATATATATATATATATATAGGACCCCCCCCCCTTGAATGACATCTGAAGCTAAGCAAATTGCTGAAGTCAATAGTCGCTTGTTAGTATTTGACGTAGTCATTCAAAAAGCAAAGTTACCTCCAGACAGAATTTTTATCCAGCATGATTGAAGCAAAGAAAACTCTCTCCCTCTCAGACTCTGACCTACAGCAGCTTCAGTTATTGGGACATATGACATCTGTTCACGTAGTCCCTTTTACCAGCTTGACTAATATCTCAAAGTGTTTTGGTTTTCTAATACCATGACCAGAATGGACCCCATTCCGAAGTTAGGGTATGATTAGACTTTATGAAGTTAATATTGTTTCACTCTTTGATGTTAACTGAAAGTGTTCTTCTTAGCATCTACTATGTGCCCAGAATTGCCTCCTCCATTAATTTATATGGAGGTACATGTATTGGTAGCGTATCTAAGTACAACTGTAAATTCTTTTTTTTATTAGAGCCATTGCTTCTACTGCTATTGGAACTGTCTGTGTGTCTTTCTTCCACATTGCTCTCGTTTCAGCCTGCAAATCCTGCTATTTTATGACGCTGCATTTTTCTGTACTGAGAACATTGTAATTACTAGGTATAGCAGTTTAATGACCTATGCTGCTTTTGTCTTTTTTTATGGGCTGCTATATTTGTCTCTCTCGCATCTGTTTTTGAACTGTTGGTAGTGGGTGATCCCATGTGATTTGCAGTAAACACTCGATTAACCGGCACCCATGGGTATTGGTAGATGCTGGATAACTGTAGTTTCTGATTATTTGAGAGTTGCTATTAAAAAAAGGCCTGACTAATACTGTACTCTATACTGTTTGTTTGGATTGACTTGTTCTTAGGTTGGGGAGAGAGGGAATTTATTTCTATCTTCCTTTTTAAAACTCTAAAAATATAAGGTATGTTTCTGCTGGGGGAGGGGACAAAGTGCAACACATGAAAATTATACTGTATTTCTTTGATTTTTTTTTTTCTGGTTGCCTGAGTTCTGGTTTACTGAGAATTTACTGTACAATTTATCATTATAATGCTTTGTGGTTTATGTTTCCAATGCTTCTCAGCTACATCTGTTTGGACAATCCCCAGTGCCCCAGTCTTGCCACATTATTGTGCCTTTCAGTATACAGGCCCCCTGCCATCACACCCAGCAATAAAATGTGTTTTCCGTTTTTATTTATTTATTTTTTTGCAAAACCTGCATATGTCTGTTTTCTCCCACATGTTCAGTGGACTTTGTAAACTAACATGCATGTAGTCCGCTGTCCTGTGTGACCATTATTAACCTTTAATCTTTTGATTTCAATTCACCTCTACTTAACCACTCCTGTGTCAAATCTTCATCAACATGAAGTTGTTCCAGGAGATTTCTCCTTGCCACTTTTTGCATTTTCCACATTTCTTTCGTTCTCATCTAATCCTTTCTTTACATTCTTTCTTTTTTATGCATCCCATTGCTGTCTGATATTTATCTGGTTTGATGTCCATTCCCCCTTGACACTAAAATGCTTGTGCTAAACTAAGCAAAGATGCCGTTTTGGACAACTTCTCATGTTTTAAAATTTTTATTATGTTTGGATCTGATGAGGACAGCAGATGTTTATGCCGTCCCACAATTGCATATCTATACATGTAATCAGTTTCGAGGAGGCCCATCTGTCCTTCAGTGCAAGGAATTTACAGTCTTGGTATACATGAATTTTTATATATAATTTGGTAAACATGAAGCATTTTTCTTGTTTTCCTTTGCAACTGATCCAGTAATGTTTATACCACAGTATAGTTAGAACAGGAAGAGAAAATTGATTTATAGCTTGGACCTTATTCGTAGATGCCAAGGCAGTTTTCAGTATTAGTTTGTCTTCTGAAGTATTCGGTACTGAGCTTTATTTGCATTTGTTCATTTTATTGTTGATCCTTCATCTATTCCCAAATATTTATATACTCACTCCCTTGTGTCACATTTCTGTCCCATGTTGATAATTTCTTGGTGCTTTAACTTTCCTTTTTTAAATGTTGCTTATGCACATTTATCAAGACCAAATGTCATTCTTGTATCTGATAAAGCTTTAACCATTGCAGTTATACTTTCAACTCATCTGATGAACTATACAATTTTAAGTTATCCATAAAAAGCAGATAAGAAATTTTTAAACAATGTTGTTTTGTGGGAGCCAAATTGTAACCATAACCTAATCATTTAAGGAAATAACTTAATGAGTTAAGGGCAAGACGATCAACAGTGGTTTCAGTCACCTTGGAATGTTCTCCTTTGAATTGTTATCTTTGGAATAATAATTATGTCGTGGCTCAACTGCAGAATGGTTTGCCCCGGTTTCATGGTCACTGTAATGTAATTGATCAATGTTGGGTATATCTTGTACATCTGTAAACATTCCTTTATCCACGGATGTGGGAATGTTGTCGGATGTTTTTGTAATCCATCTATGCCATACTTAAATTTCCCCATTTTATCATTCTCTATTATGCCTTTATTTTGCAACAAATGTTTGTTTCATGTAATTGTTTCTTTTGTTTTCTTGCCACTGTTGAGTTTTCTAAATGACTATAAACCATGTTTTTATCAGTTCCATCATGTAATTTGTATCTTGTCAGAAGGCAAGTTATTGGTCTCAAGTTATTTGGATGGCATGCAGGTTCTGTCTTGGGGAGTAGTATGTTTTGTTTTCCTGTTGTTAACCAGGCTGCTGTCTGAGATGTGCATACAAGTAATTCTTACTCGGTCTAAATCTCTTTGTGTAAAGATCTTAATGCAGAAGCTATCGTTTGTGGTTTGTGCCGTTACTTCCATTTTTGTGTTTTAAGATCTTAATGCTTTTAGCCAGATTACTTCATCCCATTTCATATCTTCTGTATTGCAGCTCCTGTTTCTTTCAATTCTTCTATTGATTTAGCATCTTTATATTTAAATAAAAAAGAACAAGGCAGCCAAGCATGGCTAAAGAACATTAATTTATTAAAGTGCTTTCATGCAGATACACTGCACTTCATCAGACCACTAGAATAAAAACCAAGCAACACACTTTGAAATAACAGAATAAATTAAAAAACATAATTAGTGTTTCAAAAGGCGTGCCTTTAAAACAGGCTTTAAAGGTACACATCCATTCAACCCCAGTGCTGTATGTGCAGTAAGCCTAATAATCCATTTGGATTCCTCCAATTCAAGTTTATTCCTCATATCTCCCTATCGCCTATCAACACTTATCATTTGCAAAACCATAAAAGCAAAAACATGCCAGGGTTTATCACAGACGTTCTTATACAAAGCACTAGTGGTGTCCTGCCTGAATATATAACCTAAATGCTCCATTATATGCTCTTTAAAAGAGCATTCAGTTTTCTATTTATTTGCATTTGCCTTCGATACAAGGCAGCCTTTATCCATTTGGTTGGCTTGCTTTTTTGGAATTCATGAGGTTCTTTATATTTCTCCAAAGTGTGCTTATTTTATTTATTTATTTTTTGTGGTGGTTCTATTCATTTTACTTTGTTTCCCAGTTCTCCGTAAAACTTTTTTGGATCGTCAGTGAATTGTTTATTTTGTTCTTTTCTTCTTTATTTATCTGCATACATTCTAAGTTTTTCTGTATGTCCTGATATTTTTAGTTTATTATTGGTAGTTGTATATGATAAATCTTGGTTTGTTTTGAAACTGTGTATTGCATTTACCAAATCTGTGTTTACGGATTTGATCAGTTCCCTTTTCTATATTCCTCTAACAGTGATACCTCTGGTCTTAATTGCTTTATAGTTTTCTTTATTCAATGATTTTTGGTGGCATTTTACTTGTTTCCTTCCCTTTTTTTGTTACACTGCACTTTTGTGGTAGCACTGTATCCATTATGAGTTTAGCTGAATGGTAATATATTGCATTTATTTTTGTTATATCACAAATTTTGCTTAGTAGTCCTGATTACTTTGTTCATCTGTTGTACCAGACTTCTCACATTTTGTGCCTTATTTACTTTTTGTAATCTTTTATTTTCATCTGTTTTGGTATGTCTGTCCATATCTATTAAATCAAGTAGGTCTTCGCTGAAATTATTTTCTTCTGGATTGAAAGTGTATTTGCTCTTTGCTTTCAGCAAGTAGCACCCTGCTAAATCTGAAGCTCCTTCAGATGGGAACCCTTTGGCCCATCATTCCACAGCATTACCTGTGTCAAAGTTGCCACTGTTTCCTACTCTTTCCCTTGTTGTGCGACTTCGACTGAATTTTTGAAATGGTGTCCTACAGGGGGCTCCAGAGCATCATCAATTGCAAATCTTCAGATGACTCCTACTCACCTGTTGCTCCTTAATCTGGGTACCCATAATTCCATCATGCTGTGACACTGGGTATGTTGGATTGTCCACACTAAATTCTTCACTTCACAGATACTCCATACCTTCAATCTGTATTT
The DNA here is from genome assembly GCF_019279795.1 of Protopterus annectens. Lineage (NCBI taxonomy): Eukaryota > Metazoa > Chordata > Ceratodontiformes > Protopteridae > Protopterus > Protopterus annectens. The sequence goes on along the minus strand of NC_056736.1, from coordinate 413,906,439 downwards.
GGTTAATTTCTACCTTTCTAATCATTGTTTCTACATTCCCCCTTTGTTTTCTTATTTTTTGTATTTTTAAAATATTCTATAACTGGGCCGTTGACTGTATTTCTCTCCAAATATATTTGGAGCTGTTTTTATGTATTGATTATTTTAGCTTTCTCCTTTGCATAAATACTACACCATGCCAGATCTTTTTCTTTCCCATGTCCATATTTTTTTTTTATACTTTCAAAATCTCTGGTTTTGTTTATATTTTTATACTTCCTCTGTTGCTTTTTCCCAGAAGCTCAAAGAGAGTTCTCAAATGAATGATCAGGTCTCAGTGGAGCTAAGCACTACAGCCATGACAAACACAGTTAAGCTTTTGATTGCATACATAATGAGCATATTGTCATGGGCAGATCAATCAAGGGGCATTCCCTTTATCCAACTCTCCAATATTGTTACAGTCATGATGAGCTTATCCATCTTTATGGGGGGGGGGGGGCAGCATTACGTGCTCTGGGACCGTCCAGGGTATAGCAACACAACTAGAGATTAAATTTCACATTAGCACACTGGAGGCCAGAGTAATCCTAAAATTGCAGGCATTTCAGGATTTGCTTCGACAGGGTGTGGTTGCCATCCACACAGAGGCAAGTATGACAGTGGTATGGAACATAAACAATGTGGGACATGATCTTGCCCACTTTGCATAGAAGCAGTGAGATCATAGGAATGGGCCTTAAGGTGTCATCACTTTCTCACAAGTAACAAACATTCCAGGTGGCATCCGCGTAATTACAAATAGGTTATGCAGATAAATTCCCGCTCCCACATAAATTACCTCTCAACAGGAAAATGGCATTACACATATTTCAGAGATGAGGAAGACGGTGCTATGATCTTAGCATCCTTCTTCATAAAGGACAATCACCAAAAGACATATTTTCCCGCAGTTGACCCCATGTCTCCTAAATGCATTCCCCCCAGTTTCTGATCATAACCAGGTTCATCCAGGAAACCAAGATATGCAAAGTAAAGGTTATTCTCATAGCCCTGTTCGGATCGTGCCAGATATGGTTCCTCTTGGTGTGACCTCTTCTACAAAGAAGGCCACTTCTCTTTCTACAGTACCCTAATCTGATGTCACAGCTGTCAGTTACCTCACCTGGACAGTTGTTCACTTCATCTGTTCTTAAAATGATGGCCAGGAGTCCATAATTTCCCAAAGAGGTGTTCAGCATACTCTCTGCCTCTCAAAAACCTTCAACATGAAAAATTTACAAAGAAAGGCAAATAGAAAACATTTGTCTTACAAGTATCAAGTAAGTATGTAGATCCTTCTTGTCACAGCTGCTTTCCTCTCTGGTGCACGTCTTTCAGGAAGAGGCTAGATATTCCTTTTAAGGTACATTTTTGCAGCAATTTGATCCTTTCATTCTGTTTTTTTTTTCCCACATACTCTCAAGCATCCCGAAGGATGTGCAAAACCTTTTTGAGGGATTTGTTTCTTGCAGGACCCCCACTCCCTTTGATTAGGCCTGCTGCCTCCTGAGACTTGAATTATATGCTGGAAAAATTAATGCAGCGTCCCTCTGAAACAACCAATTGGCAGACTTCTATGCTTTGACGTGAAGATCGCCCTTCTGGTAATAATTCCTCCTTCAAGAACGGTTTCAGAAATTCATGCATTGTCCTCCAAGTACTTTTACTTGGTCTTTCATCCAGACCAAGTGACACTTAGCAATAACCTGACTTTTATGCCTCGGGTGGCTACCCAAAGTAATTTGAACCAGTCCACTAATCTGCCAGTATTTTTTCCAAAGTATACAAATAAAAGGGAATATTAGTTGCACTGTTTAGGTGCCTGTTTTATTTCCATTGCACAAAACAAATCAGCAAAGATGAAGTAATTTCTGAAATTTTCTATCGTTAAAAATGGCCAGAAAGTGTCATCATCCTAAATAGCTGTCATTCTATCTCTTATTACTACACTTGCGGGAAAAAAATTAACCAGTAGACTGAAAGTGCACGCTATCAGGGCTCAAGCCACTTTTGATGCTTTTCTTTGAAATTTACCTATGGAGGACATAGCAGCAGCAGCTGCTATGGTCAGCTTTACATAAATTTGCAAAACCTTAAGTTTGACCACGATTTGAAGGCATAGGGCTTCCCTTTGGAGCCACCACTCTCCAAAGCTTGCTAGCTTAGATCGCTCAAGGTTGCCGTGTGATTCTGTCCAGCTGTTTTGAATGTCCAGACAAGGACACCTTTTACTTCTTAAGAGTATTTTTCCTAGGGTCCTGTAGAAAATACTAAGGCCCGTTTGTTCCCTCAAGGGTTCTTGTGCCTTTGTGATCTTTATCTTTAGGCTGAGTTGTGGCTAATAATTTCTTTACTTAATCTGGAGTTCCCTCAGTAAAGCAGAAGCTTGTGGGACAGGGAGGAACTTAAGCTTGTGAGGAGAGTCTTCACTGAAAATGAAGCCAAGATGACCAGTCAAGCTGTTCCAGTATCTGGAGAGACCAGATAAGTGTATATCATTCTGGCAAGTATATAACTTACATAAAGATGCATCACCCAGAACTTGTACAACTACATCCCTTCAGGAGAGTCCTATTCCCACTGAAACCAGACTCCTTGTTTTCTGCAAGTGTCCATAGATAATTTAAGTTGCATTTTGTGGAGCAATAGTGACTGTAAACAAGAACCTCTTCTGAGGTTCCTGTTTTGTTTTTTTGTTTTGTTTGTCTTTTATGGCTGTACTGCACTGATCCTATAATACAGTCAACCTGGTCATTTTCCGTTTAGGCAGTAATGTCTTTAAGCCAAAAACTTCTTGTTTATCTGTTGCTACACTAGCTGTATAGCATGCAGTATTTGGCATTGCTATGTTGAAGATCTGGATTACCTTGAATCTTTCAGATGATTTAGGAAAGAAATCTAGCACAAACATGATGCAGCTGTGTGCTGAGTTTATCCACAGAATGTTCATCTTTTCACAAGTCATGCATCTTGGCTTAGAGCTAAATTTATCAGTCTGTAAAGGGTGGTGTAAGGGACACATTGAGTGTTGTGACTGCCTCTGACTGCTAAGTTGAAGACTGGTGATAGATATAAGCTGGAAGAAATTTGAGGTTAGAATGCATGCGTTCAGTGTTTGTTTCCTAAATCTGCACTTTTTCTTATTTAATAGTAAAACTGTTTTCCTTTTTTCCACCAGGTTAGTTGCAACTTTGAACCTCACTTGAGAGGAAATGTCTATGTCCAATATCAAACGTAAGCCATTTTATTTATACTTAAAAAGAAAAACAGGTTTTGTCTTGTATGATTTAGCTGTGCCTTTTCAGTACAATGCTTTCATGAGCGTCTTGTGTGCTTAATGTGTGTATGGCCAAAAAATTTAATATCATGGGCTGTGGCAGATGTTTTTAATGACAGGCCCTTGGGATTACCAGGTGCTGCACCACCCCCTTTCACCACTGCAGAAGTGCTTCTGTCATTTCTTGTCTTTATGTTAACACACTGCCACTAGCCAGGCCTCTGTGAAATGCCAGTGTCATAGTTAATGTAGACTCTTAAAATGAATGAACCCCACTATTAAATTAGAGTAGCTCTATTTAAACAGTCTCTCCTTTCAAAAGGCAGATGTCAACACTTATAATTCACTGGTTTGGTGCTTTACCCTTATATACACACCAGTAATCAACCAGCCATAAGCTTTTAAGATTAGGTAATGAAATTCTTAAGGAAATTAGACAATGTAGTTTAAAAATTAAACATACAAGTGAATATTTATCAAAATTAGTGAAATGCTCATGGAGATCAGACGCCATCCTAATGATAAGGCAGTATTCACAACCTCAGCCAGTGCCCCACAGCAGGGTTGTGATAGCAAGGAAAATAATACATTCATACAGCAGTTGCAGGACCTACTAGGTAAAGCAGGATAACAGGAATTGGTTGTGATAATAGGCGACTTGAATGTGCATATCCGGACAGACAGAACAGGATATGAGGACTGTCTGGGTCCACATGGGTCGGGAAACAGGAACAAAGGAGAGGCCTTTCTAGAGTATGTTTGGCAAATGGCTTGTTAGTAGCCCGTAGAATCAGTGATTATACAAAGTCGTTCCCAGTGAAACAGCCTGCAGCATAAACTAATGGTTGCCACACTCAGCTGCATGCAATGGTCAGAGAAGGCTGTAAGGTCAGCAGAGACCAGGCAGAAATCCTGGAAGCCGACTGGAGAGAAAGTACAACAGTTCAAGGAATTACTCAGGGCTCTAGCACCCCAAGAAGAGGAGGAAATTGGTGGAGTTGAAGAATGGCAGTGCCTCAAAACACCATGTGTGAGGACTACATAACAGATATGGCCCAGCCAGGTAAGGAAATAAGGTACATAAGGAAATATGGTAGTGAAATGCAGAAGTCCAGGAGGTCATCAAAACAAAGGAGGCATGCAGGAAAAAGTGGGAGATAGAAAATATGGGCCAGGCTAGGAAAGAATACTGGTTTGCTAACAATGAAGCTAAGAAAGTGGGTGCAATAGTAAAGAATTGGGCATTGGAGGTACTCTACCAACTTCTGAAAAGTGAATCAGTAGGTGGCACAAAGAAACTATATCAGGTTGCAAGACAGACAGAAAGATAAAGAAGATAGTCAGACACCCTTCATAAGAGATTCCAGCAACAGCCTGCTCACTAGTCTGCAGGACATCAAAGGCAGATAGAAGGAGTACTTCCAGCAGCTTCTGAATGAAGAAAACCGCAAAGAATCTGTACTCCCCCAGATAACACCTCTAATGAGAGAAGAAGAGGAGCTCACCTTAGAAGAAGTAAGAATAGCACTAATAAAAATGAAGTCAGGGAAAACAGCAGGCTTAGATGAGGTCACAGCAGATATGGTAAAGATGCTGGGTGAGATGGGAAGAAATGACTCCTGAGAGTACTCATAGCAGTGTGGAGAGAAAGGCATATCCTAGATGACTGGAGAATAAGCATACTCATGCCAATGTACATGAACAAAGAGGTCATCCACAACTGTGGGCAATACAGAGGTATCAAACTCCTGTCACACTGCATGAAAGTTCTGAAGAGGATGATTGATAAATGGGTATGCAGAGTAGTGTAAAGTAAGAAGGGAGATGAGCAGTTTGGAATCATATCAGGATGCAGCACAACTGACCCGATGTTTGCAGTGAGGCAGGTAGTTGAGAAGGAGCTAGATATGAGGAAAGAGTCCATCTGGGCATTGTTAGACTTGGAGAAAGCTTATAACAAGGTCCAATGAAAACTAATTTGGCCAGTACTGCAGTGGTTTGAAGTCCCCGAAACATTGGTAGAATCAGTGCAGGTTATGTACAAGGACCTGATCACTCGAGTACAAACAGTGTTTGGTCTCATAGAAGGGTTCCCAGTGGAAGTGGGTGTGCACCAGGGTTCAGCTGTGACCCCACTGCTGTTTGTACTGATGATGAACTACATTAGCAAACAGGTCAGAGGGGATAGATCAACAAAGTTGGTGTATGCAGCTGATGTGGTATTGCAGGCAGACTCTGGGCAAGGACTTCATCAAAGGATAGAGGAATGGAATACAAAATTGAAGGCACACTGAATAAAACAAGTACAGATAAGATGGTAATGACAGCAAATTGGGGAAATCTGAAGAAAGTGAGAATTGAGATAGTAAGAAGGTAGTGAAACAGGTTAACAGCTTCAAGTAACTGGGAGGGGTTGTTGAGGAGAAGAGAAGTCTGAATGAAGAGGTCAAACCTAGCATCAGATGAGCTACATCCAACTGGCATAGGGTGTCAGGTGTAGGGTATGACAGAAGAATGCTAAAGAAGCTGAAAGTAATGTATACAAAACAATGGTGAGACCAATACTACTGTATGCACAGAATCCTGGGCAGTAAAGGAGGAGCAGATGAGAAAGCTAGAGATGGTGGAAATGAAGTGCCTGAGAAGGGTGGTAGGATGTACACTGTGGAACAGACAAAGAAATGTGGACATAAGAGCAGAAGCCAAAGTAGCTGCAGTTGCAGAAAAGATCAGAGAGAACAAATTACATTTTTTCAGGCACATGTGCAGAAAACCAGAAGACAGTCTGGTAAAGAAGATTTGGGACATAAAAGTGAGAAGGTAAGAGGAAATGAGGGCATCCAGCAAAGAGGTGGATGGATTGTGTGAGAGAGGATTTGTGACAGTCGGGCATGAATGTTGAAGGCAGGAGTGTGGCATTGAATCAAGGGAGATGGCAATAGTCAATGCAACATCCTGACATGTAGAAAATGGGAAAGAATGGGGATTGATGATGATGATGAGTATGTACTTTCACATAGAAATGTAAAATTAATAGTTTTGAACAGACACTTGGCAGAAGGAAACCACCAACTAATAGCTACTTATTACTATCACTGACTGAATATAATTGTAATCCATTTACATCTTGTCATTTATGTCCATTTGTAGACATGCAGTCACTTGTGAGAAGCAGGCTTTTCATTTTCTCAACTGCAGTCTACTGTACACTCCAAGAGGAAAACGTAGCATTGCATAGCTAACTGATTAAACTGCTGAGCTGACTTTGAGTCATTTTGCTTGAAGTTGCAGTGCAGTGCCACAATTTTCTGACCCAGATTGCACC
>NC_056736.1:413837894-413899316 GCF_019279795.1 Protopterus annectens | reverse complement strand
TGAAGTATCTAGTCATAGGGACTGAAGTATCTAGTCCATAGGGATCAAAAAGGACCTGTTGTGGCAGCTTAAGGATATGTGGGCAGACCAAGGAAAAGATTTATTAAAAATAAGAGACAGGAAACTAATGATGATCATTTTCCATTGTTGTTGTAGTAACATCTTGGGATTTCCTGCTGTGAAAACCTAACCTTGAATGTCCCAAAAAACAGAGACTTGTTCCCCTCCTGACTTGCCAAACACCCCCTTTCTGACATCAGGGCATTGGAGTAGAAGGCTAAACAGCCATTGCCATTTTCTTGGTTCGTTCTTGCCATTGGAGCCTGACACAGCCTTTGTTGATTAAGTTGGTCAGTCCAAAGTCCAAGATAGAGAGGTAAAAGCTAAAAGTCCTGTTTAGTCTTATTCACTGACCTCTAATACCATTATAGACAAGTATTTGCCTAGAATGTAGGAAACAAATCCTTCTTGGTAACTTACACTGTCTGTCTCTTCTGCCTAGGCCCAGTACACAATTTGCCCAGCTGTTGTCCCCAGTGTGCTTGCTTTAATTTTATGGCCATAAAGTATAGGCCAGAGTCACTTGAAAAGTTTTTATAAAAGGAGTGAGTGTGTGGATGGGCCATGTGCACAAATGGAATCTGCCAGTCATATCAATTCAGAATTTCCTCATAAAAAGTGTCTGAAGGGAGTTAGGGTGCTGGGCAACAGCCAGGTGGTGTCCTGTGGTCCACACAAGCTTGTTCTTGTCTAAGGGGTAGAGAGAGAGATGTGTTTGCAGTGCCCCCATGACAAACTTTGTGGCTGAGGCCTCTAGTGAGACTGTTCTGGAGTCCACTGTGATATTCAGCCCCTGTGATATCTATGCTAGCCGAAGGACCTTAAGGTGTTGGATGTAGCCGTAGTTGCTGTGCAGGTCTCTGCTTATGACTCCTGTTCCCAACCTACAGAAGAGGGGAGGGGTCACTGTGTGGGCCAACATATGACTCCAAGCCCAGATCCAAGGTTGCCTCCAACTTGTCCCAGCCTAGGCCTTCTGGGTCTTGACCACTCTAAATCTACCAGCAGGACCTAGTCAGGTTAGCTGAAGACTTAATGGATTTTGAGATCCAGACATTTGCACCCTAGCAGTACCCCTGCTCCAGGCACTTTTTCTGCTAGAAGGAAAACAAACCTTTCTTCCCAGGAGTCTTCTGATTCCTATGACACTGATAAAGATGAGCTTGTTTATGTGGATCAAATTTCCTCAAGGTCATATGCCAACTCTTGAGTCAGATGAACATCTTGCCTCAGCATCACCATGTGAGGAATTTTCTTACTTTTGGAGACCCTTTTCACAAAATGAGGGAATCTTTCAACTGGGGGGGGGGGGGCTGAGGATCACCCACAATCTAAAAACAGAGTTAAAGAATTTCTTAGACTTCCTGAGCAAAAAATGTCTGGCTATTCCTCCAGTTCTGTAGGTGCTGTGGATGATGTCATCCAAGACATCTTCCAGCCCCCATGTCGTTGAGAAACCTGGCTGTTTTTACTGGGTCCTGGATTCTCATAAGCATCCGAACCCCATCCAAACCTTGTGGCTGATCCCAAGTTGGTCTTCTCATGACCCAAGGGAGACAGTTAGGTCAACCAGTCCAACTTTCCAACTTTGAGGTTAAGATATCCTCCCAGGTGAAAGATAATCATAAGTTCTTCTACAGCTATGTCAGCAACCTAAGGGTGTCCACACAGCAATGTGTTGAGCTGGTGGTTAATGGTGCCACATTCTTCAAGCTTGGAGATACAGCAAACCTGTTAGCAGACTTATTCATTTCCAACTTTACCCCCTTTCACCCCAGCCATCCCCCCAATAATACCCTCAAACATAACCCCTCCAGGGGCTTGTACTGGCTACACTCACTAAAGCCAAGAACACTGCCTCAGTAAGCCCCTATAACATCCCAGGATGCCTCCTGAATAGTCTAAAATATGAGTTATCAGGACCCCTGGAGTCATTAATTAACTGTATTTTTAAAACTGGTTCAGTTGCCACATGAATGAAGGGCTGTGACTGCCATTCCCCCTTCATAAGGGAGAGCCCTCAACAGATCCTAGAAGCTACATCCCCATTATTCTGACTAGTCTTATTTGCAAAGCCATGTACTCGGATAAAGAAGGTCTTAAAATATTTTCAGAAAGTCTGATCAACTCTTCATGACATTTGGTACTAACATATTGGACAAATCAGTAAGTAAATATAATCTTTAAATGGCTCTGTAACTGTTTCCTTCTGCTGCAAGCATCATGGCAAAGTAGTACCTGGCATATATAGGAACTCATTCTGTAAGGGCCAGAACTAAATATGTACTGGAAGGTTAAAAACAAATCCACACACGATAAGTTTATTCCCCTATTGCCTCTGCTGTTAAGCCTTCCAAGGAGGTTAAAAAAACACACAATAAATAATACCATCAGTTAATTAAGTTTCTATTTATAATATCAATGTAGACCATTAGCTGCAATTGTAAAAGCACTTTGTTAAAGTTTTATATCTGATAAATGCTTCATTATCAGCACTCGAAAATATTTGTTCCAAAACAGTAACTTTCAGATTACACACATCACCTTTGTGGTATTCATCAGAGTGAGCTGCCAAAGGACTTTCTCCTAACATTATTAGGTATATTCCTAATCCATCTCTCCACCCATCCACAACCACGTTCCCCATTTTCCCCCATCTTCAAAAGTGACAATCATCTAGAGCTAATGTTTACACCGCCGGGTGGCTACCCCTGCTGCAGTAGTTCTTCCACATCACACACTCGCACGCACACTCACACCCATACCTATGGCCAGTTTAGTGTCTAGTTCACCTGCTGCACATCTTTAGAATGTAGGAGGAAACTGGAGCTCCCAGAGGAAACCCATGCAAACACAGGGAAGACATGCAGAGAATCGAACCAGGGAATCTCTCTGGTATTTCTAATATACCCTTTAATTCATTTTGTTTTCCCTATAAAAAATAAATGACAAGGACATTTAGTGGCATAATCAATGCTAGTACAACTGAACCTACTCTTAACATCAAATAGTATGTTATTGATTTTACCAAATGCCTGTTAGACTAGGAAACAAAATACTAGAGTCATCACAAGGGAAGGGTACCCCTGTTGTTCAAATCACTATAAACATGTTTAGTTTGTTGAACAAAATGACTACCTTTAAGGTATATTCTTACCCTTATATTATGAAATAAGGAACGTTTTGCACAAAACCATGTTTAGTACTTGATCCACCACTAAAATGTTCGTTTCTTTCACTACATAACAGATTGTACTGCAGAACACACACAACTTGCCTTTTGTCTTGCTTAGTACTGTTCTTGTTATAATAACTAGTACAGTTAAAATTCTTTTTTATATCAACAGTCAGATTCTCTCTAGAAGTCTTGACTGTGTAGAAATATGCCAAAAAAACTCCATGTCTGTCATAACTCTTGCCTAGAAACATATGTTTAAGGACAACAAATCAAATAACTAGAGAGACTTACCTGTTAGTCCTGAGTCAAGAATAACACTTCAGGATGTGCAAGGTACTCCTTTTATTATAATCAAACAAACCACAGTGCTAAGCGACTGCCTTCAAAAAAATGTCCTAATCAATCTCCCAGAGTAGAAGAAACATACAGTTTATGTAGTATTTCTCATCAGTTACATGCATGCAGAATTCTGCCGTTACATATTAGTTAACAAATCGATAAACTTAAAAATATTATATACCCTCATGATGCTGTCTTAGAGCTTCAAGTGAACACTTGACAATTAGGCCTCTCTTAAAACATAGACCATCTTGGTTTAGTAATCTGCCCCCGGACCTTGTACCATTTAGTACCAATGTACCTTATCTATACAGACATCCTTGCAACGGTATCTCTCAGCCTGTGGAGGCCAGAACTTGCAAAAGATCTCCTGACCGAATGTTTTCTTTTCTTTCCTTTCTTCAATAACATTTGAACTAGATACTTCAAAATATAGTAAATATATATATAGTAAATATCCCATAACTCCTTCAGCACTTGTTATAGTATACTGACAAGAAAAGTGTGACATTAAAGAGAATGCAGTTGTAAAACACTTAAAATATAAAACTACAGCTTGGGTGAACTGTGATTCTGCATCACATTTCATTCCTAACATAACATATAAACATTTTTATTTAACTCATTTGTGAAGAAAACTGGAAGTTAATATATACTTTGTGAAGAATAGTTGAGACAATACAGTTTCCCTAACAATTCTCCATTTGACACTATCAATGTCACACAATTTGTATCTTAATTCTTCTTGACTTAATAAAATAGGCTTCAGCATTACAGTATTCATTATCTGCAATGACTGAGTTTTCATTGCCAGATACTTTCATAAGTGGCATTTCACGTGCAGGTGAGTTTAGACATTTTGCAATTAGTCTTTAGTACAGAAAATATTAATAACAACGATGACGTCCTATGAGGGCACATGAACCCCCTTTTGCAGCATGCATTATATCGAGTGCCAGTCGATTTTGTAACACCACAGTTCGCATTTCAGTCATTTGTCTATTTGCCATCCTGATGTGATGTGAAGTATGGTTTGCTACCTCCTGAAGAATTTGAGCAACCATGTTGATTTCAAGCATTGTCCTTTGCACTCCATACACAGGAACAAAGGCTGGAAATACTTGATCTGACCAGTGGATTGCTCACTTATTTCTCAGTCTATCTGCTGGAGGGTCTCCAAAATGTTGAGTAGCAGGAGTAATATAGCCCACAGGGCAACATCCCGACCGGTTTGTGGGCTACCAGGGGTAGGCACAATCGCAGAAAATGTAGTGACGATCCTGTATCATGCCCATGCCATGCCCCAGTCATAGCTTTTTAGGTGTAACTACTCCAGCACGCTTTCATGTCTAGTGTCGTTAAATTTGCTGGTTCCAAATGGCACATTCTCATTTCTGGCATAACATGTCTTCACGATTTGTGGTTGCAGTCCAAAGAGAGACCACTTCTGAAAAATTAGTCACGTTACGCCAAGTTAGAATAGTGTTGCTAAGATCTTTTTTAAATGTAACCTTTGATGCAGGAATTGAAGTCATGGGAATCCCTTCCCTAGAATGAGGTGTAGGCGAACATACCCAACAGTTTGCCACATTTAAGTTCACAGCATATTGTCAAAGAACCAACAGGAAGCTATTTTCTCTCCACCAGTTTCCAAGAAACGAACTAAACGTGACAGTTTACAAAAAGGAAACAGCAACAGAAATAAAGCAAAAGTACCTGTTATGACATGATTCATCATGAATTACTGTTTGAGTTGGTTTCCTCCTTAGTCCTTCACTGGGGCAGATGATTCGTCCTTTGCATTTCAGTCATCTTTTCACTGGCAACAGTTGATTAATCTGGGACCCCCACATGGCAGGTCTTCGTACAGTGAGCTGAGTGAATCCAAGTTGGTAGCCGAGCACAGCATACAGCAGTCAAGGTTGTTAACACCTGGAAAGGGCCTTTCCACTTCGGGCTCACAGTTCTTTCTCTGGAAGGTTTTCACATAAACCCGATCACCTGGCTGCAGATGGTGACAGGGCTGGTCAGGAGGTTGAGGTAGAGCTTCTCATACAGTTCAATGATACTGCTGCAAAAATTGATGACTTTTACAGTAAGACAGTGTAACATCATCCATTAGAGTTAATTCTTCATTTGACCCAGGGGGAGCAGCTGAAAGGGCCATGGGTCTCCCCATTAATATCTCATAGGGACTCATTTTCCTTGTAGTATGTAATGTATGTCTCATACTCATTAATGCCAAGGGAAGTGCCTCTAGCTATTTAAGGTTTGTTTTAGCAAAAATCTTTGAAGCCTTATTTTTAAGGGTCCTATTAACCATCTCTACTAGTCCGGATGATTGAGACAGTGAAGACTCAAATTAGTTTTAAAAGTTTTGCATAGTTCCTTTATCAGGGAATTGTTAAAATGGGTTCTCTGGTCATTATTAATAATACAAGTTACACCAAATCTAGGAATAAAATCATGCATAAGCTTTTTTACAGCAGTTGTTGCATCTGCTGTATGACATGGGTAAGTTTCCACCCTTGCAGAAAATATGCACACCATTACCACCACCAGGATATATTGTAAATAATGTACTTTTGGCAACTGGAAAAAGTCTAGCTGCACATTAACAAAAGGTTCCCAAGGCAGTGGTAAGCATGCAGCCTTAACATTTGCATTTTTGCTAACATTATACTCTAAACATGTTGCACAGTTATTAACTTACTGAAGTATCAAAGAGGAGACATGAGGGGCATACCAACTTCAGGTGATGTGATTAAACAAAGTTGTCTTATCTGCATGGGCCAGTAAATGATATACCCTTACCAGGTAAGGTAGCAAGGAGGCAGGCGATACCGATCGGCCATCCGGATGTCGCCATGAGCCATCGACTGATTTGCTGCATCCATCCTTGAGACTCCTCTGAACCTTTCCCTATGATGCTTCGGCTTGGAAAACTGACACTTTCTTAAATTCAAACACATCATCATTGTTAGAGTTTTGCAATAACATCATATGAAAGTTTACACAAAAACCTCCTACAGCTTGTTCAGCAGTGTGATCTGCCAAATTATTTCCTTTTGTAATCCTGTATACCTTTTGGATGGGCACTGCATTAAATTATGGCTGTCTGGGCAGTAGAAGAGCCTTAAATAGATCATTCACATACACATAATTTTTAATTTTAGTACCTAATGAAGTTAAGAAACCTCTTTGCAAGCAGAATTGCTCAAAGTGATGCAGTACTCCGAAGGCATAACGACTGTATAACTTTTGGCAACTTTGACCTTAGTTCACAAGCCTTTTGCAGAGCCACTATTTAGGCAATTTGGACAGAATGAGCACCCTTTAATCTTTGTTGAAGCAATATTTCATCTTCAGTACAAACAGCTATCCCTGCTATTAAATGTCCCTTTTGATTTCTTCCACAATAACCGTCCACGCTTAGGGACACACACAGATAGTTATCTAGCCTTTGATCATCACATGTCTACTGTGGTGAGGAAATCATTCTATGTTGCGCAACCTTTAAACAAAGGTACAGCATCCAAGTCTAAGGAAGTCATTGCACCACTGTATTCTGCATTCATCAGACCTATCATTGAGTACAATGCCCCCCCCCCCCTTGGTATATACCTAACCAGGCATATCCAACAATTGGAATGTCCACAGAGGTTCCTCACTAAAAGAATACAGGGCATAAGTAATATGCCCTATGCAGACCACCTCAAGGCCTTATTCCTGTATTCTGTGTCCTACAGGCTTTTGAGGGGAGATCTATGCCTGGCATGCAGGTCCTTGTCTGACCCCTCTCTGATGGACCTCCTGCATATCCACAAAAAACAGTACCAGAATTACCCATTCTAAAGAATTAAACCTTGTCTGTGATAAATAGGATCTGCTAGAAAGATAGGTATGTATCCCAGAGACTACCCCGTCTATGGAACAGGCTCCCCATCCTTGTGAAGTAGAGTTCCTCCCTAATCCAATTCAAGTGCAACTTGGACAATTGGATGGAAAACTGGAAATTCATTCCTGGTTTGGCACCTATGTCTCTGATGCAGACAGGTAACCTGTAAATGGTTAATCTCCCAGGCCCATGCTTACACTTATCAAGGGTATCAGAACTTGTCAGAGATTTGGGTTGGATGGCTAGGCTTAAAAAGGCCCTTGTGGTCGTTAGCGTAGCAAGCACCTATGAACAAGTAGGGTCTGTTCAGCGTTGTAGATATGAGCGTCCTTTTAAGTCATTTCTAGGAGAAAGCAGTTAGTCGCACATACACACACACACAATCATGCCCTTTACCATCTTCAACAGTAGGTAATAAAGATGCAGGATTCATGATAGAACACCATACTAGAGAAGTAGACAGATCTGAAAGTATTGTGTGCTCATATTTAGTTAGACGTGCAGTCAAGAGTGGTTAGGTTTTCATTCTAAGTAAGAGAGATGATACAGAATGGGGGACAGCTACTGTAAGATTATGCCCTAGCACCAGTGATTGTGCTAGGGCATACTCTTACAGTAGCTGTAAGATTATGCCCTAGCACCAATGATTGTAAGATTATGCCCTAGCACCAGTGATTGTAAGATTATGCCCTAGCACCAGTGATTGTAAGATTATGCCCTAGCACCAGTGATTGTAAGATTATGCCCTAGCACCAGTGACTGTAAGATTATGCCCTAGCACCAGTGACTGTAAGATTATGCCCTAGCACCAGTGATTGTGCTAGATTGACTAGAATGGTGGCAGCAGCAAGTGCCCTTAGTGTGCGAATCCCTTTGCAACAGAATCAAGTGCTGTACTATAATAAGCTACTGGACGGTAGTTGTCCCCATGTTTTTGTGCAAGCAGTCCCTGAGCAAATCCATTTCTTTCATGAAAAAGTGAAAGTCTTTTCATAATCTGGTAACCCTAAAGCTGGGCAGTAGCTAAAGCTTACTTTAAATTCTGAATTGAATTTTCTCCTTCACTATCCCACATGAGGGGCTCTGGTGTATCTTGTTTTAAAAGATTTGTCAAAGGTTTAGCAATTTCTGCATAATTAGAAATTCATTGTCTGCAATACCCTGTCATACCTAAGAAAGTTCTAAGCTGACGCTGAGTAGTTGGACATGGCGTTTTAGCTCTTGCCTCAATGCAAAATGGCAACATCTTTCTACTACCCTGAGATATCAAATCACCAAGATAATGTACCTGAGGTGACCATAGCTGCATTTGTTTCTCTTGATACCATGTGTCCTTTTCCCGCAAGGATAGTCAGAAGATGCAAGTTATCCTGCTGGCACTGATGAGAGTCCTATGCTATTAGTAAATCTACATAATGTACAACCACAGACCCACCTGGAAATGTCGCATCTTCCAAATCCTTTTTTAGAATTTGAGAAATTAATGGATGAGATTAAGTATATCCTTCTGGTAACAGTGTCCATGTATACTGCTGTCTCTGAAAAGTAAAGGCAAACAAAAACAGACTTTCAAGGTGGGTAGGTACAGAAAAGAATGCTGAAGAGATCTGTTACAGGAAAATATTTAGCTGTAGGTGGTATGCAACTAAGTAGTGTTGCTTGATTTGGAACCACAGGACATGTTGGTAATACTGCATTGTTTACAGCCCTCAAATCTTGCACAAAATTATAAGTATCCTTTCCTGGCTTTTTCACAGGGAGGATAGGAGTATTACAAAGGTTTTTAGCTGGCACTGTTATTCCTTGTATCAAGGTTTGAATTACAGGTTTGATTCCCTGCTCTGCTTCTGGTTTCAGTGGATAATGCAGAAATCTAGGGAGAGGGTTTAATGGACTCAGTTTTATTTTTACCGGTTCTGCAGATTTTAATATACCTACTTCATTAGCATGTTTAGCACACAAGTCAGCAGATACTTGCTTCAGCAGTTTTTCAGATGTTCTTCGTGTTTCACAGTTGCAGGCATCACTTTTGGGTTATCTGCTTGCAGTAGCCCTCAGTCGGCCTGATTAACAAAGTCTTGGGTCCTGCGTCGGTTGCTGTCCCTTCTTCCATGACGTCAGGTCATCAGGGGTATAAAACATCCAGCCGATGCCATTACATCAGGCTTTCTTGCCGTGAGGTGCCCAAAGCAGACGCAGTTCGCAAGTACCGTGCTGTTGGTTTTGTGCTTTATTTAATCAGTGCACTATCCATCGTCAGTATATTTTCACCTCCAAATATTTTGGTTCCTGGTTTAATTATCCAGAAATGTCGTCGGTTAGCCATCCGACTACCGGGAGTCCGAAAAAACGCAAGGATAAAGCCAGTCGCCAGTTCGCAAGTACTCAGTGAGGTGCTTTTGCAGCCCCTAATACCCGCTACTTCTGATTTGCAGGCCTCTACTGAGACCCATTCAGAGTCCCGTATGCCGCAAGATGCTTCAACTATGAAACCTGCGGATGTCTCTACCTTGGATGGGTCTTGAGCCGCTGTGGAAGGCACCGGCTTCTGAGGATGTATTCAGGCCTATGGACTTGCATATTAAACTAACACCTCCTTCTTATTTTAGGCCTAAATCTCGAACCATGCCTAAAAAACAGACACCCAGGCCCGCATGCTCAAGCCTCTATGCCTAAAAAACAAATGATAAGAATGGCTGAAGATCAAATCTTCTGATCTGGATTTGCCCTTATGAAATAGGATTCTGATGCAGAGGACTCTGTCCCCTCTGCTTCCCCTCCAGAGGATTTTTCTTTTGGTGAAACCTTACATACTCTAAGGGAGCATTTCCACTGGGAAAGCCACGATTTTCCTGATTCAAAAAAAGAGGCTTAGGGATTTCTTACTCCTGCCTCAGCATAGGCCTTTAGCTATTCCTCCAGTACTAGACATTGTTGATGATGCTTTTTCGGAATCTAGTTTGGCCCCTGATTCCTTGTCCCCTGCTCCCAGAAAACCTGACAGATATTACTTGGTTCCTGATTCACATAAGTTCCTTTTTAAAAATCCTATTGCGGATCCAGAGACTATTGCACAGGACCAAGGGCATTAAGGTTTCTACTGCTAAAATTCCTACCCCCTCTGATAGAGACTCCAGGGCGCTGGATAGATGGGGTAAGAAGGTTTACACATCTGCCTTGGCCATTAGGGATTTAAACTGTCAGTTTCATATGTTAAACTATCAACATGTTATTGGATTGCTTAAACAGAAAATTATGTTGATTCCTGACTGTGCGGAAAATAAAGAATTACAAGATTTAATGCATTTTGCTGAGCAGGTTGGCAAACATACTTTACAATGTGGATTTGATTCTTTAGAGGCCTCTTGCAGGGCTGCCGTTACTAGTTCTGTGTTCAGAAGGTATGCTTGGCTTAAGGAGCAATCTTTACCTGATCATGTTAAAGCTAAATTGTTGGATGCTCCCATAAATCAGGACTGCCTGTTTGGTAACAAGGCTGAGGAAGTTCTGAAAAAGATGGAAAATAAAGCTAAATCTACGCAAACTGTTAAAGATTTCTTACAAGTTCAGCCTTCTAGATTTAGTAGGCACTGGCCCTCTAAGAATTGGTCCTTTCCAGCCTCTTCAAGGTCTTCTCAAGCCAAACCCAGACATAGCAGAAACCCCAGCTTTCAGTCCTAGGGGACACACAAGACTAAGCAGTGGGGGGTTTCCACACCCAAATCAGGGAGTAGCAAGACTCCCCCCTATGGAAAAAAGTCTCAATGACTTGCTTCTAAAACTTCCAAGCACTTCCCAACAGAATGCTCCTTTAGGTGGAAAGATTGGTCTGCAGGCCAAAAACTGGGGACTCATTACCCAGGACAAATGGGTTTTAAATATAGTGTCCCAAGGATACAGATTTCATGTCCACTCCCTACCAACATCAAGCGGGTGGCCAGATCGACCCCCAAATCAGTGGGCAGAGGCCCAAAATCAAGTACTCTCTCTCTTAAGCATGGGGGCTATTCAGTTGTTACCAGAAGAGGAAAAGGGTCAAGGGTTCTATTCGAGACTTTTCCTGTTACCCAGAAAAGGCAATACATGGCGTCCTATCCTGGACCTTTCTACTCTAAATACCTTTCTGATGATTCCAAAATTCAAGATGCTGACTCTTCACCAGCTCCTTCCTATGCTAGGCAAAGATGCATGGTTGGCAACACTAGACTTAAAAGAAGCATACCTGCACATCCCTATCAGGGAGTCTTGCAGAAAATACCTACACTTCAAAGCAGGCTACATGCACTATCAGTTCTCTGCACTGCCCTTTGGCTTATCTACTGCGCCTTGTGTATTTACAAAGTGCCTAGCTCCAGTCATTGCATTCTGCAGGCAAAGAAATATTCAAATATACCCATATCTGGACGAGTGTCTAATTCAGGCAGAAAGCCAGGACATACTTTTGAATCATCTGGCCTTTGTTCAAAGGGTACTGACTTGTCTGGCGTACACCATAAATGAAAAGAAATCACAACTGGTACCCTGTCAACAAATTATATTCCTGGGAGCAAGCTTGAATATAACTTCCCAGATGGCTTTCCTCATGCCAGAGAAACGGATTTATTTGACAACCTACTTCAAACAATTGGCCACAAAAACCCAGTTATCTGCAAGGCAAATACTGCAAGCCTTGGGGTTCATGGCCTCCTGCATTCTTCTAATTCCATATGCAAGGCTGCATATGAGGAAACTGCAATGGTATCTCAAAAGTCTATGGTGTCAACATTCACAGGATCTAGAAGCAATGATTCTCATCATACCTTGCCTACGCCTAGAGTTCCTTTGGTGGGCGGAGGCCTGCCACCAAAACAGGGGACTACCATTCACACTACCCACTGCCACCCAAACATTAACAGACGCATCAGACTATGCATGGGGGACCCACCTGGCAGGGAAGTGCATTCAGGGCAAATGGAACTAAGTCAAATGCACCTGCATATCAATCAAAAAGAAATGTTAGCTGCACAGAATGCTCTGACGGCCTTCAAGGACCACATTCTCCCAGGACAATTAATGATAAAGATGGACAACGCCACTGTCATGTGGTACATAAACAAGCAGGGGGGTACACATTCTTATCCCCTCTGCAGACTAGCCATGGCATTGTGGAACACAACCCTGAGTTATCAAGTACATTTACAAGCTCAATTCTTGCCAGAAAAACTAAATACACTGGCAGACGAACTAAGCAGAAACCTCGTAGACCCACACGAGTGGAAACTAGAACCAAGGATTTTCAACATGTTGAAAAGCAAATGGGGGAGCCCAGATATAGACCTGTTTGCCTCCCCCCAAAACTATCAGTTGGACAAATTCTGCACAAGGACTGCCCACAAACAAGCTTGCAAAGTGGATGCTGTGTCCTTCAGATGGAAAAACCTATCAGTTTATGCCTTTCCTCCTCTGCCTCTGCTCTCCAAAGTACTGCTAAAGATCAAGCAAGACAAACCAAGGACGATTTTGATTACACCAGACTGGCCATGCCAACACTGGTGTACCCCCCTCTTGCGCATTGTGTCACTGTGGGCCCCATGGCACCTGCCTCAGACTCCTACTCTATTGTCTCAGCAGGAGAACCAAATTCTGCATCCTTAGCTTCAAACACTGAATCTAGCAGCCTGGCTAATTACATAAATTCTCCTTTACCATCCCTCAGTAAACCAGTGATGGATATCATTTTAGAGGCAAGGAGGCCTAGTACCAGATAGTCTTCCGCTGATGAAAATATTCTGTGCCTGGAACTAGTCTCAAGGGATGAGCACAACAGTGCCCAGTTTACCTCCGATCTTACGATACTTAACTGAGATGCTTCATAAGAACCTGTCTTTCTCCTCCATCAAAATTCATGCCTCAGCCATCTCACCTCATTATAACACACAAGCACCCCTCTTCTCTCATCCACTGTTTAAGCAGTTCCTCAGAGGGGCCAAAAATCTACGACCACCCAGGAGAGCAACACCAGCCTGGGACCTCATCTTTGTATTGGAAAAGCTCACTCTTCCTCCTTTCGAGCCAGCTGCCACTGCGGACTTAAAATTCCTTTCTTGGAAAACAGCTTTTCGTTTAGCAATCACTTCAGCAAGAAGGGTATCTGAATTACAGGCCCTCATGGCAGTGGAGCCTTTCATCATCTTTAATGCGGACAGGGTGTTCCTCAGGACCACTCCTTCCTTAATGCCCAAGGTGGTATCCAGTGTGGCCCTTAATCAGTCCATACATTTGCCACCCTTCTTTACTAATCCACAGAACAAAGGGGAACGGATTCTGCTCTCCTTAGACCTGCACAGACAACTTGGATTCTACTTGAACAGAACTAAACCTCAAAGGAAATCTGATCAACTGCTGGTGGCATTTGCTGCAGGGGCAGAGGGGAAGGCCATTTCAAAGCAAACCATTTCCAAATGGATAGGCCACTGTATTCTTTTTTGCTACAAACACCATGGAAAACCTATCCCACAGGGGATCAGACCCCACTCTACCAGGGCTGCATCTACCTCTACAGCCTTTCTCAGAGGCGTTCCTACCAGGGACATCCTAGAAGCTGCTACTTGGAGTTCTGTACATACTTTCACCGAGCATTACCATCTGCCAATTTTCTCTAAATCCAGAGCTGGTTGTGCCACTGCAGTCTTGCAGGGCCTTTTAGCTGGTCTTAATTCTATTTAAATTTCTCCTCCCATCCTTAGCTTTGGGAATCTGTCCAAAAGTGATGACTGCAGCAGTGAAACACGAAGAACATAGTACAGTTTTGTACACTTGCCATAAATGTAGATGTTCGAGTGTATTCACTGTTGCAGTCCTGGTTACCCTCCCTCCTGCCCCCTTCTTTTTCCTTTTTTGGATATACCTCTACTTTCCTTTACTATCTTCAAAAGCTTTTTGGTGTATTTGCTTTTTTGTTGGAGGTATAACCTTGTATATTTATAGATTTAATTGCTTCCCATTAAGGGGGCACCTGACATCTGGGACAAGAAAAACCGATGTAATGGCGTCGGCTGCATGTTTTATACCCCTGGTGACCTGACGTCATGTAAGAAGGGATAGCAATTGATGCAGGACCCAAGACTTTGTTAATCAGGCCAACTGAGGACTACTGCAAACAGATAACCCAAAAGTGATGACTGCAACAGTGAATACACTCGAACATCTACATTTATGGTTAAGTGTGCACAACTGTACTTTGCCTTCAAAAGGCTGTTGCTCAGCTTCTGCTAAGACTGCTAATAAAAGGAATGCCTTTCTTCAGTTGAAAGAAGTGGATATAGGTACTGAAACAGGATATCTAACAGTAGCATTTGGTACTCCAACTACCATTACATTGTTTTGATTCTGGTACCTGACTATCTGAGGTAATTTTTAATACAGACCACGTAGTGGCTCCAGTGTGCACCAGGAATTTAATTTTCTTTGAATTTATTTCTACTTTAATATACGGTCCCTTTTGAT
Organism: Protopterus annectens; assembly: GCF_019279795.1. NCBI lineage: Eukaryota > Metazoa > Chordata > Ceratodontiformes > Protopteridae > Protopterus > Protopterus annectens. The sequence goes on along the minus strand of NC_056736.1, from coordinate 413,884,356 downwards.
CTGTTGGCAGCAAAGGATCAAGATTTATTTCTGTTTCATTTCCCTGACATAGTGCAGTGATTCCTGACTCCTTCCAATGTGAGGAGGTGGTGGAGGAAATGCAGCATTATTATAATTTGGCTGCCATTCAGTCCAGGTACCTTGGTCTCTGCATTCACCCGTGTGGGCATTCCCCTCTGCAATGTCCTGCTTCTTCACAGTTGAAGCAAGCTCCATCAGGTGAGGCAGGAGGGGCACTGCCAGCTCTTTGTTGCCAACTAGCTGCACTTTGTTCCTCTCGGCCAGCACCCGTACTAAATACCCCAGCAATTCCTCTCCCCCTTCCCCTGCCCCATTCCCTTGGTGCTTCTAGCAGCCTTATTTGCAAAGTAGGCCACTTATCCTCAGTATCCTTTCCCTCTTTTTCTTGATACTCAGTACAGTGACTTGCAGCACTTAAGGACTCCAAGTCCTTTCCTTGTCAGTCTATAAGCACTTGCTTTATTCAGTTTTGTACAAGAGCTTGCAGACTCTGCACAAAAGCTGCTGCAATAGCTGGCTTAGCTTGTTCTTCTGGCTCTGGTATCCCTGAATGTCTAGCAAACACTGCTTTATGGTGACTCATAATCTGCAGGGGCTTCCCCTTTATTTTGCTTGCATGCATGTATCTTAGACCAATCTGTCCTGTCTTGACATACTTCTGTAATTTTATTTAGCAATGCTGTCCTTATATCTATTAGTGCATTCCCTGTGGGAGTAAAATCTGTTTTAGCCTTCTCAAGTAACTGTTTTCTTATTTCAGCTGAAATAACTACCCTGAGCAGCTGATTTCAGCTGTCAGGGGAGGGTTGTAGCATTTTAATTCCTCCCTAAACCTTAAAGAATCTTCTCTAATATTTGGAAAACTGTTATACATTGTATGCAAATCAGCAGTTGTCCAAGGACAGTGAACAGACTCTATTAGTCCCCCAAATTTCCTAAAGAGGTGCCACAATATCTTCTCCATAGACCATAACCACTTGTCCTACCTGTCATGTGAGGACGTGTGAGCTACAGGAGTGTCCGATACTAATGCCCCTGTTGGAAGTTGTTTGAGAAAGAAAGGAAGACCCCCCCCCCCCGACTGCAGATGATTGTAAGATGAAGGTTGAACAGGGGAACTAGTCTGAGATGCAACAGTATCACGCTGACTTGTTGTCCAGTGGACAATTCACCGGAATGTAGGGCTTTGGGAAACAGCAGAATCTTACACAGGAGCCACCCATACCAGTACACATGGGGGTGGGGGTGCAGTAGCTGCTGGAGAATTGTCATCCTCTTCAGAAGTTTATGCTTTTTGGCCATCCTCAGTTTATTAAAAACCTGCTATGACAGGATCCCTTTTTACTGCTCTGTACTGCATTCTTAACCTCTCTTACCTGTTGCAGCAATTTCTTATTTGCATCCTGTAATCTCCTTAATGCTGACTCCTTTTCTCTTTTAAGAGCTTCAGTATACCAAGAATAAAATACTGACATTTGTTCCCAACCTTTTTTTCTTTTCTCCCAAAATATCCTTCAGTTTCATTTATTTATCCTTATCATAAGTTCCATTTAATGGAAGTACTCCACCAGAGCAATTTTTAGTAAGATGAAACTACTCATTCAAATAGTTAAAACTTCCTTTACCTTAATTGTGAAGCACAAAATGTATAGGTGTTCCCTTTTCAGGGACTTCATCCTGCTTGTTTACCATTGTTCCCATTTCCCCTGTAAAAACTTAACTTGTAGATCCTGTTAATTCAGAGGAAAGAAATAACTACATCAATCCACACACCATTCAGGGAGGGAATGGTAGGGATTCTGTCATCATGCCGGGACAGAGGAAAGGTTTCGATCAGCCTTTTCCCACAGCACCCCCTTGCTTTTGTCCTGTCTCAAGCTCAAAATTTACAGCCCCAGCATTGCTATCAGGGTAGCAGGACAGATAGGTACTGTATCCAGAACTGATCACTCTTTCGGACCCCCCGAGGGTACTTTCACATAGTCACACCTACGTCCCAATGTGCTGTGGGCTCATGAACTTGATTTAACAACACACACACACACACACCTACATCCCAACATGCTATAAGCCCATGAATTTTATTTAACTTTGCACACACACCTACGTCCCAACATTGCTATAGGCTCATGAATTTGATTTAACTTTGCGCATACACCGTCTCAGCATGCTATAGGCTCATGAATTTGATTTAACTTTGGACAATCACCTATGTCCCAATATTGCTATAGGTTCAAGAATTTGATTTACCTTTACTTTTAACTTTTTTTTTCCTCACTATCTTTCTGTCTTCAGTCATACATTACACAAAAAAGTCATACATTAAACAACACAAAGCAACAGTTGTAGCTGTTACCTTTTTGTCCTAAGGGCATCACCCTTGACACAAGGCACCTCCTTGTGTTAAATTCCCTTTTTGTTGCATGCACATACACATTAATAAACTTTATTTTCTGTGTGGTCCTCCCACTGTTACTTTACATATACCTAACGAGTACATTTCTGTCATTCAACAAAACGGTAAACACCATACACCTAACAAGTAAACTCAGTCATTCAATAAAACAATAAACACCATATACTTAATAAGCAAACTTGGTCATTTAACAAAACAGTAAATACCTTTCCACTTTTTCTTTCAACTGCGGTTTTCTAAAAGAGGAAAATAAAAGTTTTCCACAAATCCATTTTCCCCATTAAGTGTAGCAGAAGTCTGCACAGCCTGAATAGTTAATTATCTGAAGCTCTGACTGTTCCATACAAAATGGTGTGGAATTCGCAGAACTTTGTGTGCTGGGCCCTTGTTATTTATTCCACACTGCCCTGCAGCAATATAAATGTTAAAGTGCAACAAATTAAATATCAGAGATTTACATGTTAGTCTTGAGTCAAGAATAGCACTAAAGCATTTACAGAATGCTACTTTTATTATAATCAAACAAACCACAAGGCTGGGAGACCGTCTTCTCAAAAGTTTCCAAATCAGTCTTCCCGAGTAGAAGAACCATACAGGCTATATACCATTTCTTATCAGTTGCATTCATGCTGAATTCTGACTTTACATATTGGTTAACAAATCAATAAATTTAGAAATATTATATGCCCTCGTGATTCTTCCCTAGAGCTTCACGTGAACACTTGACAATTAGGCCTGTCTAAACCGTAGACCATCTAGGTTTAGGAATCTGCTCTCCAACCTTGTGCCATTTAGTACCAACATGCATTATTTATACAGACATCCCTGCAATGACTCATCCCTCAGCCTGTGGAGGTCAGAACTTGCAAAAGATTTCCTGACATAATGTTTTCTTTTCCTTCCTTTCTTCAATAACATTTTAACCATATACTTCAAAACAGTAAACATCCATTTTTGTGAGGAGGTGGTGGAGGAAATGCAGCATTATTATAATTTGGCTGCCATTCATCCAGGTACCTTGGTCTCTCTGCATTCACCCGTGTCGGCATTTCCCTCTCCAATGTCCTGCTTCTTCACAGTTGAAGCAAGCTCATCAGGTGAGGCAGGAGGGGCACTGCCAGCTCTTTGTTGCCAACCAGCTGCACTTTGTTCCTCTCGGCCAGCACCCTTACTAAATACCCCAGCAATTCCTCTTCCCCTTCCCCTGCCCCATTCCCTTGGTGCTTCTAGCAGCCTTATTTGCAAAGTAGACCGCTTATCCTCAGTATCCTTTCCCTCTTTTTCTTGATACTCAGTACAGTGACTTGCAGCACTTAAGGACTCCAAGTCCTTTCCTTGTCAGTCTATAAGCACTTGTGTACTCTAATGTGACAATAAAGAGAATGCAGTTGTAAAACACTTGAAATATAAAACTACAACTTAGGTGAACTGTGATTCTGCATCGCATTTGATTCTTAACATAAGCACATTGTAAGCATTTTTATTTAACTTTGTGGGAAAAAAATGGAAGTTAACATACACTTTGTGAAGAATAATTATGAGACAAACATTTTCCCTAACCATTATTAATCAACTTATGGGATTCATTTAAAAAGTCCAAATAGTTAATAACTGCTGAATAGCTGTTATAAGTGAAATTGAAACCAAATTGAATAAAGTTCATCAATAAAATCAGGAATACAATAGAGTCCCCTTAGAAAAATAAAATTGTCAGTAAACCAAAAATAACAATACCTGTTGAGTAAAAAAAGAACTACAATAAATACATTCTTTCTCAAATAAACCAATAAATAACAGGTATATCCAGGGTCAAAAAAGGCCCCATTGCAGTGCCTTCCATTTGCCTAAAAACTTTGTCAAACATAAAAAAAAAATGTTTAGAAAAACACCTCAACTAGCTCACCTAGAAAAGTGTTAGCGAGTCTTCATTCTGTTATCCTTTTCCTTTCACCTTTCCCTCTTCATAAGTGTAGGTTGGGAGTTGGTTCCCTTCTATTCATTACTTCAGGTCTTCTTCCCATTTATGCCCCCCTTTCAGGTCTGTTTACCCTAACCCTGCTAGGGACAGTATGGATAGGTTATCCTCTAGTCTAGGGATAGGAGAGTGGGGCTTTAGTCCTGTGAGGGCAAGAAGGACTTGAGAAAATGGTGCTAGATGATGACCCTTGTACCCAGACATCATGACTTCTGAAGGTGAGGGTGTCCGCCAGGTAGGGGGGATGGCCTGGTGGGACTTGTATTCAAGCCAGCAAAGGGCTTCCCAAGCAGAAAATCTGAAGATCTTTTCACTGCATCAGTATAGATGTTCTAACATCTGCATTTGTGCTAAGTAGACACAACTGTACTGTCATGGATAAGGACAGTAAGCGATTGGCAGTGAAAATGTTTTTGGTTCCTGTGGTTCTGTTCATAGGTCAGACATAATTTTATCAGCCAGAGAAAGAGTTATGAAGAATATAATTAATATAGAATTGAAGGAATTTACTTAGGAAGGGAAGAGGACAAGTGTAAAGTGGGATAAGCTGGTTCTTCCTGTTAAACAGGGTGACTTAGGGCTGCCTGATTTGAAGGGATATATGAAAGCTACACTTTTGTAGCTTTTATATATAGGACAAGCAGAGGGATATAGATGAAAGTGAAAAAAATATAGAATGCTGGAACAAGATGGAAGTATAAGGGACGCATTGAGATTAGGGTTTTGGAAGCAAGCCCTTAAACATAACCGAAAAAAGTATGCAGAATGTTAAGTATATATAAATGGATGACAACATTATAAAAAATAGATATTTCCGAGAAGACTACACTGGTCAACAGGTTGCTAGACCTCTCTATATAAAAACAGGCAATTTAGAATTTAGAAAATAGCCATCAAAAACAATTTATGTTGATAAAATTAATTTACTGGTTAATTACTCTACTGTCTGAATATCAATAAAGAGGAGGTCTGGAGAAAGTAAAAGAAAAACTAGACCAGGAGAGAGAAAAAGGGTGGGATAGAACTTTGCAGCTGTTCAGCAAAAAAGCAGTTCAATTTCATCTTAATGCAGAAGATGACTTCGGACTTCCAAGATGGCTGCACATTGAGTAACCGCTTAATTCTAGCTCGTCCAGTGTGAAAAGAGAAACTTAGCAGAGAAAGCCAGTGGACCTAAATTTGCTTGATAGACCTTCAAGATGTGTATTTTCACTTAAAAATGAACAGACTGTCCAGAAGATTTTTGCATTTCTGGCTGGGAGCCATTCATTACCATTTCAAAGCCCTGTCCTTTGGTTTCACCACAGCCCCCAGGGAGTTGACCAAATGCATGGCAATGGTGGCAGCTCAGTTGAGACTACAGGGATTATGGGTGTTTTCATAATTAAATGACTGGCTCATCACTCCCCCGACCAGGGATCTACTCATATTAACGAAGGATCAGGTACTCCAGATTTGCTGCCGTTTAAAAATTACAGTAAATTACAACAAATCTCAATTGTAACATCTCAAACACTGGAGTTCATAGGGGCAACTTTCAGTACAGTATCTGCAGCAGCTTCACTTCCCCTAGCTAGAGTACAGATATTAAAATTCTAGGTCACAAAAATTGTTCACAGCACCAAAATTTCAGCCCAACTGATACTTCAAGCCTTAGGGTGAATGTCAGTGGCTGTAATTCTAGTCCCCCTGGCAAGATTTCATATGAGAATTCTTCAGTGGATGCTGGCATCTCAATGGTCAATTTTTTTATCAGCAGATGTCAGTTCAAATAAGGATCACACAAGCATGCAAAAAATACCTTTGGTAGTGAATAAGGTCAGATCAGATTATACAAGGCCGTTCTTTCATTATCCCTCAAGCAAAGGCCATAGTGACCATGGACACATCCCAGATTTGGGGGGGGCACTTCCTAGGGAAAACAGTCCAAGGCGCTTGGTCCCCCAAGGAGACCAATTTGCATATAAATGTCGTTGAGGTGAGAGCAGTGCTTTTAGCATTGCAAGCTTTTCAGGATGCTCTACCTGTGGGGACAATTGCAGTTCAAACAGATATGTCAATAGTTTGATACATAAAGGAGGAGGAAACCAGATCTTACTCCTTGTGTCAAGAAGTGCTGAGAATGGCAATGATAGATGGTCTCATCCAACCACTTTCTGATAACAGCGTACATTCCAGGGAAGTGCAACGTGATAGCAGACAAATTGAACAGGTCAGTTATACTACCTCATGAGTGGTCTGTCAACATGAAGGTGAAGTGATGGAAGCGATTTTCCATCAGTGGGGCCAGCCTTGCTATGATCATTTTGCATCTTCCCTAAACAACAAGTGTAGCAGCTTTTTTTTGCCCTAATCTCCCCAGTGGGGGATCACAGAGTGACACACTGCTGTACGATTGGCCCTCCGGTCATCTCTGTGCTTATCTTCCAACTTTCTTAATTCCCAAGTTTCTACAGAAAGTTACAAGGTTGAAGAGCAAAGTCATCCTCATTGCACTTTACTGGCCTCGACAAGTTTGCTTCCCCTTTCTTTGGCCTCATCTTCTTTACCCACCTTGGATTCTGGATCTGATTCCAGACCTACTGTCTCACCCAACAGGCATGATTCATCCAGATAGCCCAAACCTCAGGCTAACAGCGTGGTTTCCACTTCTGTTAATAGCCAGACAGCCTATGCTCTCTTCTCCTGTACATCATGTACTTGTGTCTTCCCATACTTCTCAGAAGTCCAGGCCAACATGGAGGGACTCTGACCAAGTTCGCAGACGACTGCAAGCTGGGAGCCATTAACTCCCCAAGTGATGTAGACATCCTACAGAAAGGCCTCACTCCGACCAATGACTGGTATCGAAACCACGGTCTTAAGCTTAATGCCAAAAAAATGCGTCATCATCCCCTTTGGGAAAAACTCAGTTCCCACTAATTACCACATTGATGGGAGTCTACTGAAGGTGTTACAAGAGATCTGGGGACACAGGTTGACAGCAACCTCTCCTATGACCACCACATTGCCACTATGGTCAGAAAGTCCTATGTGGCACATCTCATTACCAAGGGTTTTGCATCCAGGAAGAAAGAGGTCATCATCTCTCTCTACTCTTTCCTCATTAGGCCAGTTGTTGAGTATAATGCCCCATTTGGCATGTACCTTACTAGACACATGCAACAGCTGGAAAGGCTACAAAAGTACCTCACGAAGAGGATCCCAGGCCTTAAACACATGTCGTACATGGGCAGAGTCTCATATTGTCTACTAAGAGGCAATCTTTGCTTGACTTACAAAGCCATGTCTGACCCGGCTCTATTAGAAATGCTACATCTAAAGAAATCCAAATCCCTCCGCACCACATGCTCCTGAGACCTCAACCTCATTACCACAATCAACAGAACATGCTGGAGGAACAGGTTCATAACCCAGAGACCGCCCATGCTCTGGAATAGACGTCCTATACATGTGAAGCAGAGCACCTCACTGTCCCTCTTCAAGAGAAATATTGAGTGGATGGGAAATGAAAAATTCACCCTAGGGATCACTTCAGTGGCTCTACTTGATAGAGGCACTAGGAACTAACGTCGGACAAAGCGATGCCAGGGCACTTTTATGGGCTAGGCTTGTAAAGGCTTTAGGGCCATTTGCCTAGTACACACCTATGAACCTATAAAGCCTCTACTAGGAACATTTACAAAAGTAAATGGAAGAGATTTGTTTGTTGGGTGCATCAAAAACATATTGATCTCTCTTCAGCCCCTACACAGTGTCCTAGAGTTTTGGCAGAAATTTTCAATGAAGGAACTAGTTCCATTACCAGTAAAGTCCAATTCACAGCAGTCTCCGACTTTCATATAGGAGATTACTGTTCTTCCCTAGCCTCTACTAAGATACGCAAGGTCTTCCTAAGAGGTACTATTTTACTTAGACCACCTTATAAAGATCTTACTCCTCCATGGGATTTGAATCTTCTACTGCAGGCCTTAATCCATTCCCCTTTGAACTAGCAGGAAAATGTGATCTTAAATATCTGACCTGGAAAACAATATTTCTAGTGTCCGTCATCCCTGCCAGAAGAATTTCAAGTGTTATCCTCTAAACCTTCTTTATTTTCTGTAAGGATAGGGTGACATTAAGAGTCAACCTTTCCTTCCTAAGGTGGTGTCAGAATTCAGTATCAATCAGTCTGTTAACTTACCTGCTTTCTTTCCAGAGTTTGAAAACAAAGGTGAATATATGGTATACTTGCTGGATGTTCATAGACAATTGAGTTTCTACTTGCACAGAACAAGAGATTAGAAAGTCTGATCAGTTATTTACATCCTTTGCAGAGAACAAGCTAGGCAAGCAAAGGTAATATTGGCAAGATGATTACTGACTGCATTTCCTTTGTCTATAATAAATTGGGCATTTTATTATCAAAAACTTTGAGCCCACACTCCTAGGGCTATGGCAACCTCGTCAGTAATTTTATCCAATCGTTCCATGAATGACATATGTGCAGCTGCTACTTGGGCTAATCCTCATACTTGATCTGGTCTCACAGGGAAGAACAGAATTTGGTTCAACCATGCTCAGAAACGTCCTTAGAGGCCACCCGAGAATTCAGGTAGGGGACTGTCCGAATGGTTGAGGAATAAATGAAAATTGATAACATCAGATAAAAACGTTGTGTACTTAACATAATGTTCCGTCTGTGTTGTCAGTTGTCATTCTTATTCAACTCCCCTCCCCCAACCTTTGTCATCATGGACATCTGGAAGAATGAGATGTTATAAAGACACCACAGTGTCTTGCATTGAGCTCCAGATATTGGTTTCCTTTGTCAGGAACACTATTCTATTATTTCTTACTTATGTTATCTAGCAAACAAATCTAAGGTATGTTAGGGGTTGGTGCATTATGTAGGGAGGAGCTTGAGAGTTTGTTGGCCACGAGCTATACTAACGGCCGAGTCAGATTAGAGGTTTGGATCTGAATGCAATGGTTGAGGAAGAGTGAAAATGGACAGCACAGTTGGAACGTTATGGTAAGTACATAACTTCTTTTTTATGAAATCAAAGATATTGGTGTATTTATCACTATTTTATGCATAGTATTATCAGATATGATTGTACTGTGGTTCATTATTCAGAAAGCTTCATTTGCATCCACTTTAGTAATCACAATTAGGACTGGTAGTCAAGACCAATTCTACTAACTGTTATTTTTAACCATCTGTGTCAGTCCTTTCAAGTGTACAAAATCCAGCAATTCCCCCTCGAATATGTTCTACCTCACATTTTTTATTCCAGTCAATTTTTGGCTAATTAAAATTTCTAGGAATAGTGGTATTTTCGTATAACACAATTTTATGCAAATTCAAAAATTCTGCAAGCTATTGTGCATTTTAATTTTAATGTAGTTTTCTGTAACATCCTATTAAGTGTGATAAATTGTGGTTGCAAACATTTGTCAGATCTCATTTTCAGCAAACGTTTATGTTAATCTAGCTAGCTGTTATGAAATAACGCAAGTACTCCCACTCCTATGGTGATTTCCTTAATTCACATTTGTTGACTTTTTCTGTAGTAATGTTAGATGAAATCCTTGCTTTCATAGTAATGGCAATTTTAACATTATACATTCATTTAACCAACTTCAATTCATCATACATTTTGGTTAAACTCCCTTCTTAACAGAAGTATACCTTCTCAGTGTTATCAGACTCTATGAATTCAGTTTTGCTCTAAATAATAATTCTCTCCATCTGACATTTTATCACTGACTAAATGTTATCTAGAATGACTAAGACGTACGTAGTCTTTCCATAGCAAAGATGTAGTCTTAGCTTTGTCTTATTGGCATGTTATCACTGTAATTTTCTGTATAGTTAGTACTCGTAACCAGTAGTTATAGTATCTGGCCTTAGTAAAGTTATAGTCTGAAAATCCTGGTGAAGGTCAAATCTCAATAAAATATGAAATAAACCAAGCAATGCTAATACTAAACAAGTGTTTAATAAAACAGAGCTTTCAGGTCAAACAAACCATTCATCAGTGTATGAAGGGTTTGGTTGACCTGAAAGCTCTGTTTTATTAAACACTTGTTTAGTATTAGCATTGCTTGGTTTATTTCATATTTTATTCATCGTTGGCTTTATGAACTAAGCTCTGTTCTGCAACTGTTTTTGAGAAGGTAAAATCTCACTCAGGCAAACTTTAGAGTTGTGTTCCAATGTTACTCACTATATATGTTCTAAGGAGACATGATATTAAGTAATGTATTTCAATCTGAACTAAAACATATTTGTATCTTGTATGTAATAAGATTATTTTGGTAATCAGATTATAGATATTTGTTTTTTCTACCCTGGGAGGCTGGAAACTGCTGTAATCTAAATTTATTAAGCACTGACCGTGGTATATGCGGTGGTTTCAGTAATGAGTCTCCCCGAATAAGAATCTCCTTTTGATTATTTGGTCTAAAGTCCTCTATCATTAGTAAGTTGTCCATTATTACTACTAATGTTCAGTGTTAGTATCAGTTTTGTTAGGTGCAGTTGTCAGATTTAATTGTTGTCCCATATTTGTATAAAAATCTCCCTTTGTCACAGTGTGGTAGAGTAACGTTTGCACCTAATGCCCTTCTTTTGTATTTCCTGCTTCATTCAAGTACCTTTCCCTATTAGTAATGACGCATCTGTGGTTTTTTTGGTCTCAATTATTACTTCAGAAAATATATATGGGGAGATTTGAAATATTTGCTGTATGTCTTAGTCTGTAATATTTAGAAATAGACTCCTATTTAGATTGATCTCAGACTCTATTTCTTCTGTTACTGTTTGTAGATGACCTAATGTTTTTCTAAACATATGTCTTGTCATGTTTTTGACTTGCTTTCTTTTTCAGTCTTAGAACAATGAACTCCTTTATCCTGTTTTTCACCACTTTTGCACTTTTATCACAACATTCTGCTGTCTTCTGCATCTTCCTTCCCATTCTTATCCGATTATACTAGTTAATTGAGGAAGAGTTCTTAATTAAATCCTTATGGTCCACATTGTCATCTACACCAGCTACATTATCTAGTGAAGTATGCCTAGTATTTTCTTCAACTAAAGTGGTAGGATTTTTCCCTTGACCCACTGTACAACTCCTGGCACTAACCGAATCTCTTTCATATACACAACCATGTGGTTCAAAATAACAGTTCATCATTATCCTATGTATTCTCTTTGAAGCACACTTTACTCATTTATCTTCTTGCAGTGTATGCATTTGTTGACTGAGTTCCATTATGGTTTACAGTATAGACAGTTTCCACAGAAAGTCAAGAAAATTCTTCAATGCATCTGCCAGTCCAGAATTTTTACTCTCTCTGCCCCTACTGTCTGTCAACCATTATCCCGTACTGGCTGTTTGTTGCTCTCCATGTAGGAGAAGGTTGAACAGAAAGGCCACCATTTTAACAGTCATAAGTGAGGTGAGGTGAGGGTTTTCAACTTAATCTGTATGTTCCTTTTGGAGAGGAATGGGATGTGCAGTGGGCTGTCTGTGCTGGTCATCTCTCAGTTCCACAAGGGATGTTGCCAGCAAGCAGCCTCTTCCCCTTCTTTGAAGCACAGGAGTTGTTTTCCCCAGTCTCCACTGGAGAAATCGCACTTCCCTTTGTGTGCTCAGAATGCTTACTAACCTCCCCATTCCCTGGGAGAAATTAACAGGCCATGCCCCTTCACCCCCCTCTCTCTCTTTGCTTTGCTCCGTAAATGCTGTGGCCGCAAGCTGAACCATAGTTGCCTGGGTACTAATAAGGGCTCCAACCATTTGTATCCAGTGCAAAATTATTGAAATCATAATTAACTCCAAGATTATGTTATTTAACCAAGATAAGTATAAAAATAGAGAGATATCGGACTTCCAAGATGGCTGCACATTGAGTAACAGCTTAATTCTGACTCTCCCAGTCTGAAAACAGGAGCTTGGCAAAAATGGCCAGAAGACCTAGATTTCTGGGTATATTTCAGCACCTGGCTAGTAAGTGTACTGCCTGGATGCCAGAAATAAAGAAATATAAAGGACCTGGAGAAAATTCATCAACAAAAGAGCAAGAAACAGACTAAGAGGAGTACTGCAGTTCAGCAAGAAGCAGTGCAAGTTCCAGACATGACTTCCAGTAACTTAGAAGAGAGTATAAAGCAGCTGCACACAGACCTGGTTAAAATAAATGAAACACTGAGTATATCAATACATACAAACAACAAAAAGCTGAAAAAAAAACCAGAAGAAGCTTTAAACATTTATTCAGATAATGTGACAGAACTGCAAAACCTAGAGGATGAAGCAAAGAAAAGGCTGGCTGAATATCAGACTGCACAAGAAGAGATGTTTCAAAATATATTCGAATTAGAGGACAGAGCATGTGCCCTACTTCAAGTTATTAATGTTCAGAGAATAAAATCAGTAGCTTGTAAACTGACAAATGTGGGATTAAACAGCAATAATTATACTTGTGAAACATGGCAGAACAAGTGGCTTTGGAAATGCTGGATTTTTGTGGACTTCCCTACTTCATGTCATTAATCTTTGAAGAACTACTTCAGAGAGGGGGAGAGGAGTTAACTGCAAGTAAAACTGATTTTATTTCTTAATGGTACTATTTGTTGCATGACTTTCTTTGTAAGATATAAAGTAAAGTTTTCATTTTTTTAGATGTAATGGGGATACTCATATAAACATGTTTTTTTTTTCTTACTCCCTTCTCTCTTTTTCCTTGATCAGTTCCAAAAAATGTAGGCACTGCAGTGTGAAAAAAAAGGGGGGGAGGGTGGAGTTTCTTTAAGAGAGCATGACAAAAGAAAAATGTGTGCTTTTTCCCATGCTTGCATAGGGCAGTGACTAGGTTAAGGCCTTTGGCTTTATCCAGTAAGAAGTTTAATAAAAACATGCAAATGAAAAAGAATCTTGAATATTATAAGGCTTTATCTTCTGTTAAACAAGGTATCCTAAGCAGTTTTGTGCCTGGTTTGTATGTCACCCAAAGACAATCTGATGAAGAGAAACGGCTTGGAGAAAGTGTTTACTGAAAGCATTTGTGTTTTCTCAACTGGAAGAGCTATATATAGAGATAAAACCAGACAGCACTTACCAAAAGCACAGGCTGTACCTTTCTTTTTGATTAACTCTAGCCTGTCTGTGTGGCTATCAGTTTAGAATGTTTGTTCTTATTGGAAAGGTAAAACGTCAGTATCTGAAGATGTACATAGTTGTGTGTTATTAAGTTAATAGGTTTTGGGGGTGTTTGTTTTTTCTGTTTGAGGGTTTTCAATAAATCAAAATGTTTTGTAAGATGTGACATAGGCTCAAATGGATATAACAAGAAACTGTATAAAAGACCGGCCTGCCAAACAATATATGCATGTAACATAAAAGTTGGAACTAGACATTTAACAAAAAAGCAGTTATACAGAAAAGGTGGTAATAGTCACTATATAAAAAAATTATGCTTTCTGTAATGTCTTTCAATCTGAATGGTCTCATAGATAAATACAAAAAAGAGGGTTGTGAACTATATTTAAAAATGTAGAGGGCAAATAGCTGTGCTGCAGGAGACGCACCTAAAAAGAACTGAACATGTGAATTTCATAAAGAAAGGTTTTCAGCAAAATATTTGGGGGCAAAGGAAAAGAGTACTTACATTAATTGCAAGAGGAGCTCCTGTAGCTATGGAAGAGGAAAAAAAGCACAATAATGGAAGATATATAGTACTAAGGGGCTACTGGCAAGGGAGGAGGTTACACAGGCATGCATTTATATTCCACCTAAAACTGCTGTAATGGAGCTCAAGAAAATTCGGGAGAAATAATAAGCTTTCAGCAAGGGATATTGCTTATAGGTAGGGACTGGAATTTGGTTTGCAACAGTGAAAATGTGTCTTGGGGGGGGGGGGGGGTCCAGACCAGAAGGGAAAATGCAACAAAGGAGGGTAGATTTTTGAAGAAATTTATAAAAATATTTGGCATGGAAGATGTGAATTCAGTACTAGGAGTTTGGAGTGACTTTACATATTCTCTGAGATATAAAAACTGGGCTAGGCTAGATAGAATTTATATCTTACAGGAACGTGTGCATTTAATTGAAGGTCTTGAAATACACCAAACAACTATTTCATGTCTTGCGCCGATAAGAAAAACGCAAGGTAATGAAATAAAAATGAGACACTGGAGCTTTCCCACCTATCTGTTGCAAAGAGAATAATTTAAGGAATGAGTTTTGGAAATTATTCAGGAACTATTAGAGAAGATATAAATTTCTTCTAAAACTATAGGGAGCGAGATAAAATTAAAATGGAGCTTAAAACTGACAAAAAAGCAGTTACTAGAAAATGGAAATCAAAATCTAAACCACCTTTACTAGAAGTGTTGACTATAGTAACAGTGAAAACAACTGGATTTGGGATCTTTAGAAAAGGAAATGAGCAAACTACATAGGAAAAATGGGAATTGTGGGAACAATATATGCAGAGAAGGAACAAGGTTTAAAAGAAGGCAGGGTATGAATATACAATACTTAGCTGACTGACCGTGACTGGATAGATTATAAGTGATGTATATGTTTGCAGCTGCAGTTGTCTCAGTGGTGTCTGTGATGCATAATGTTTGCAACTAAAGTTGTATCAGTGTTTTGTTCATTTATATAAATGTAAGATTGCCTTTGTCATACCTGATAATTTAATAAAGGGTTTTTTTTTTTTTTTTTTTTTTTTGCTTACAAAAAAAAAAAAAAAAGAGATACATCAAAGATGGCAACATTGTAAAAACAAATATTCTATATTGAAAGGGTTTTGGCTAATGTTTTATCACTATTAACAATATTTAATCATTAGAAAGAAACCGGTTATTAGTGGTTGTAATTATTCTAATTCATTTTTTACAGACTTAGTGCAGCTGCATCCCCCATGCACCTTTACTTCCACTGATCATGCAGATTGCATATTTGGTGTAATGCTAAGCCACTATGGGCTTGTAGCTACTTGCCGAGGAATTTACTTGTATAGAACATGCTCCAGGGGGTCAGCTGTGTAGTGCCAACTTTTTTTTTAGTCAGAACTGTGGTTGTACAATATACTTTCCACTCAACCAACAAAGCCAGTTAAAGTAAAATATAACAATGCGTACAGTGCTGCTTTGAGACAGATACACACTTCCCCCAGTAATACAGTGCTGCAAATGCATGTGTGGTGTTTTGTCATAATCTGCAATATACTTTTCTACACAAACCAAATAAATAAGTAAATAAATTAAAAAGTATAGTTTGAATAGTACCATAACAGGAGATGTTCTTCATTAGATCACTGTTGCATCATTCATAACTATGTGGGCCAACTGCAAAAGCTTGGAAGGAGGGCAACCAGAGTCTGAGACCTTGGAGAATAGCCCTAGCGAATCTTGTTCTGAATTTGGAAACTCATTCATGCATATTGTGCGTAGTGAAAGTGTGCACTGAGGACCAGGTGAATGCCTCTAGAATACATCTAGAGTCCACCTCTTTTCAAAAAGCCACTTAAGTAACTGTAGATGTTCATCGTGTTTCACTGTTGCAGTCCTTACTAATGGGTTATCTGGCCCCCGGTAGCCTTTGATTGGCCCGAGTACCAAAGGTAAAGGGTTATGATGTCAGCTGCTGTCGGTTGTATAGGACGTTAGTATCCTTGATACAAAAGGAGGCAGCCGTCACTTTCTCAGTCTTCTTTGCCACGGAGCCCAAAGCAGAAACTTTTTTGCATGAGTGCCGGTCAGCCATGTAGCTTTTTGATTCCGACTATGAAAGTTGAAGTCATCCTGTTGGGGATCCTCTTTTTCTTGCCTAACGAATGTCAGAAAAAGTTAATAATTGTTTTACCTGTGGAAAGCAGACTCCCCATAGAGATTTTCATTCTTACTGCATTATTTCCAAAAACCAAAAAGACTGGACACTGCTCGAGTACCAACTCCTTCTATTTATTAAAAAACAGACATACAAGTGATGAGCGCTTTCGGGCCTCTGCCCTTCATCAGATAAAGCATCTCCCAAAACCAAACATTTTAAAACAAGTACAGACCAATAAAAAGTCAGTAAAAATCAATAAAAGACCCGCCTGTTCTTAAGGGCGGGTCTCATAGGAATGACTTCATTAAGCCCAGGGCTCCTGTGTGCCATAAACTCAATTATCCATTTAGATTCAGCTAGCTCTGTTAACTGTTTAATGTCACCCCCTCTTTTGTTCAGCTTCACATTCACTATCACTTTAAATTTGAAACTATGTGTAGGATGAGCTACCAAGTGTCTATATAATGCATTGCGAAAATCCCCATTCCTAATCGAAGAGAGGTGCTGCAAGACCCTAACTTTAAACATACAGTTGGTCTTGCCTACATAAAAACTTGTGCAGGATTGACACTCTGCCAAATAAACCACATCAGTGGTTCTGCATGTTGCTCTCCCTTTCAGATCGAACGATCTTCCAGTCACTGGATGTATAAAAACACCCCTACTATCTACGTGGGCACACGCCTTACATAGCCCACAAGGAAAGGTGCCCTGTTTAGTGATGGCCAGATTGTCCATACTGGTCTTTATCTTATCTTTATAAAGTAAATTTTTCAGGTTTTTATTTCTTTTATATCTTAAAAACCGGTTTATCACCTAGTATGCTCTTCAAATTTACATCACTAGTTAAAATGTTCCAATTCCCTCTGATCAGTGCACAAACATCACCTATATTGCTGCCATAAGTTAGTGTCAGCCTAGAATCATGTCCACTGGACCTATCATGCTGTGTGCCTGTGCCTGTGTCAACAGTTCTCAGCCATGGTTTGTACCTATCCTTTCTGTAACCTCTGCCAAACTCCACCCTGTTGTCCACCAATTTCCTATCATAACCCCTGGTATGAAAACAGTTCTTCAGGGTCCTCAACTCCTGCTCAAAGCATGCATCATCATTGCTAATTCTAGAAATCATAGCAACCTGTCCCTGCACTATATTAGGAAATATGTGTCGAGGGTGCATGCTGTCAAAGGAAAGCAAGGTATTCTTCCAGCAATCTTTTCTATATAAACTAGATGAAAAGCCATTCTCTGTCAACTGTACCCTGACATCCAAAAAATCAATCTGTGTGCGTGAGCTGTTAACTATTTGTTTAGGCCATGACCACAACATTCCTTATTGTGATCTCTGTGCTTCCTTTGATCCACGTACGATTTGTCGTTGGATTAAGCTTTTAGCTAAGCACTTTGGAGTTTGGCCTAAGTTTGTCGGTATGGTGTCCGCTGGTCTTCAGGCCTCAGATATTCCTAAGAAGCGTAAGGACAAAGACCGAGACAGGCTTCAGAGAATCAAATCTTCCGACGACATTAGATTGATAGTTCAGCGGTAGTCAGTGTGGCGCCTTTGCAGCTCCTGAAGTCCGCAGATTTACCAGCTCAGGCCTCCGGTGAGACCATTTCTAAGTCCTCCATGCCTCTGGCTTCCATTTGGTCTTCGGACCTTCAGCCTGGGACAAAGCAGGCTCCGGTTTCCGAGGCCTCTGTTCTGCTTTCCTTCAGCAGCCACATACCGACAACTTCCTCAGTGGCTAAGCCTCCTGAGTCCTTCCGTCTGTCAGGTAAATCCTCTAGTCGCAAGCCTGTGAAGAAACAGGCTCCAGTTGCTCCTCATTCCCCTCGATCTCAGATTGTTAAAATGGCTAATGATCTTTTGACTCTTATTAGAGGCTCTCAGCCTCCTCCTTCCAATAGAGGCAGGGGTTTCTCCCCAGAAGCTTTATCTTTTTCTGGCTGTGAGACATCTAGCATTTCTGCTGATGAAGAGGTGGCTTCTCGGTTTTTTTCTGTTTTTGAGGATTCTGATGCAGAGGAATCCATTCCTTCTGCTTCTCCTCCGGGAGATTTTTCTTTTGGGGATACTTTGAATACTCTTGGGGAACATTTTAAATGGGAAGGTCAAGAATGCTCTCAATCTAAGAAAAGGATCAGAAAATGTTTAGATTTGCCTCACAAGCCCCTGGCTATTCCCCCTGTGTTGGAGATTGTGGATGATGTTTTTCTGGAAAATTCCTTGACCCCCAATTCTGTTCCTCTTGCTCCCAGGAAACCTGACAGATACTGTAGAGTTCCTGATTCTCATTTGTTTCTTTACCAGAATCCTCTGGCTGACCCAGAGGTTATTTCTCAGGGGCCTAAAGGGGTTAAGGCTACTGTTTCCAGTAATCCTGTTCCTTCTGATAAAGAAGCTAGGAATCTAGACAGGTAGGGAAAGAAGGTTTATACTTCTGACAGTCTGGCTGTTAGGTCTATCAGTTGTCTCTTTCATATGCTCAGATATCAGCAGCATACTTTGGAGGCTATTAAGTCAAACATTTCAAGTATGCCCCTCTTGGCAGAGAATAAAGCTATGCAGGATTTGCTGAATTCAGCCAGTCTTGTCAACAAGCATTCCTTACACTGTGGTTTTGATGCTCTTGAAGCCTCCTACAGGGTTGCAGCTACTGGATCTGTTATCAGGAGGCATGCTTGGCTCAGGGAATAGCCCCTTCCAGAGCCTGTCAAGGCAACGCTTTTAGATGTACCTTTATACAAAGACACACTTTTTGGTAGTAAAGCGGACGAGGTGCTCAAGAAGATGGAGGATAAAGCCAAGTCCATGCAAATGGTTAAAGACTTTCTGCAAGTTCAACCACCTCGTTTTGGCAGTAACTACCCTTCTAAGAGTTGGATATTTCCCAATACTAGCAGACAAAACCATTTCCTGATACTAGCAGACAGAACTGTTCTAGGACCAGAGGTTACAAATCTGCTAGGGGTCAGGGGGCTACCGCTCAAGGGACTAAACAATGGCATGCTTCCAAGTCTAAGTCAGGAAGTTCTAAGCCCGCATCTCAAGCTAAGCATTCTCAATGACTTTATCCAACTTCTGCCTGTTTCTGCTTGCCTGGAGTCTCCTTTGGCGGGAAGGTTGGCCATTTTTGCACAGGTTTGGCACACCATCACAGACGACAAATGGGCACTCAGAACTGTATCCTTAGGACACAAATTTTCTTTCCACACCTTTCCCATGCACAAAGGATTCCCAGACATTCCTTCAAATCAAAAGGCAGAAGAGGAAAAACAAGTTTTGTCTGTTCTGCATCTGGGAGCACTAGAATCGGTTCCTGCTCAGCAGGTAGGCCAAGGCTTCTACTCCAGACTATTCTTAGTGCCAAACAAAGAAGGCAGCTGATGGCCTATCCTAAATCTATCCATTCTGAACTCTTTCCTGGTGATTCCAAAGTTCAAAATGCTCACTCTTCAGCAGTTGCTACCAATGTTGGACAAGGACTGCTGGCTGGTAATTTAGATCTCAAAGAAGCTTATCTGCACATCCCTATCAGGGAAAGCTGCAGGCAGTTCCTTCACTTCAGAGTGAACAAGCAACATTATCAATTCTCTGCGCTGCCCTTTGCCTTATCTACTGCTCCCAGAGTTTTTACAAAGTGCCTGACTCCAGTCATTGCCTTTTACAGGCAGAAGAAAATCCCGATTTATCCTTACTTGGACGACTGTCTGATTCAAGCAAAGTCTTGGGAGCAACTGTTGAAGGATTTGGAATTTGTAAAGTCTCTTCTCTCTTCCCTGGGTTACACTCTCAATGAGCAAAAGTTGAAAATGGTACCAACCAAAGAGATAACATTCCTGGGAGCGAGTCTGAACACAGCCACCCAGATGATACATCTCACCCAGGCGAAGCAGACTTTTCCAGTCTACTTCAAGGACTTGGCAAGCGTGTCCCAGCTCCCTGCAAGGAAAAAGCTGCAAGCTATGGGATTCATGGCCTCTTGTATTCTCATGTTTCCATATGCAAAGCTGCATATAAGGAAATTGCAGTGGTACCTCAAGAATCTTTGGTGTCAACACTCTCAGGATCTAGCTGTAATACTTCCTCTGCTTCCTTTTCTGCAGAGAGAGTTTCTATGGTCGGCGACAGCCTGTTTGCAAAACAAGGGCATGCCTTTCTGTCCACCTCCTGCAAGTCAAGTCCTGACCACAGACTCATCGGACTATGCCTGGGGAGCTCACCTGGATGGCAGGTGCATACAGGGACGTTGGAACACCCAGCAGATGCACTTTCACATAAACCTGAAGGAATTCATTGCAGTTCACCAGGCCTTACTGGCTTTCAGGCATCTTCTTTCTCCTGGAGCTCTGCTGGTAAGAACAGACAACACCACAGTCATGTGGTACATCAACAAACAGAGGGACTCATTCTTACCCCCTGTGCCGGCAGAGCATGATACTATGGTCCACAGCAGCATCATTGGGCCTACATCTTCTAGCTCACTTTCTTCCAGGGAGACTCGGTGTTTGGGCAGACCAGTTGAGCAGTCAAACCCTGGATCCTCACCAGTGGCAGCTGAACAGAACAGTCTTTTACAGCATCATTCAGGTGGATCTTTTCTCCTCCCCGGACAACCACTTTCTGCCGCTTTTTTGCACCAGACAGCATCACAGCAAAGCCTGGAAAGTGAATGCTCTGTCTTTCCCTTGGACTCTATTCTCAGTTTATGCCTTCCCTCCTCTTCCTCTTCTTCCCAGGGTATTGTTGAAGATCATGGATGAAAGACCAAGGACCATTCTCAGTTCCAGACTGGCCCAGGCAGCATTGGTATCTACTGCTTCGCAGTATCTCCCAATTTCCTCCATGGCATCTTCCTCTGAAACCAAATCTTTTGGTTCAGGAAGGGGGAAAAATTCTGCATCCTCATCTTCAGTCTCTCAATTTAGCAGCATGGCTCATTGTATGAATCCATCTACTACTTACTTCCCTTTCCCATCAGGTGGTTAACGTACTTCGTGAGGCCAGGAGGCCTAGCACTAGGAAGTCCTATGCTAGCAAATGAGAAAGATTCTCATTGAATGCAGGAAAAAGGGGAATCTTCTTCTCAGCCTACTGTTCCTCTCATCCTGGAATATTTGGCTGAATTGCTTCAAAGTGGACTTTCCTTTTCTTTTATCAAGATCCATGTTTCAGCTATTTCTGCTTTTTGTTCTTTTGAGCAACCCATTTTCTCTCGTCCCTTGATGAAAATGTTTCTCAGAGGTGCGAGCAACTTAAAACCTCCCAGAAGGGCTCCTAATCCAGCCTGGGATCTTCATTTTGTATTGGAGAAGCTCACTCTTCTGCCTTTTGAGCCAACTGCCACTGCAAATTTAAAGTTTATCTCTTGGAAAACTGCATTCCTCTTGGCTATATCTTCAGCAAGGAGAGTTTCAGAACTGCAGGCTTTGATGACTGTGGAGCCTTTTCTCATCTTCCATGCAGATCGTGTCTCCCTGAGGACCAACCCTTCTTTTATGCGAAGGTGGTTTCTAGCTTGACTCTTAACCAGTCCATTCACCTTCCTACCTTCTTTCCTAATCCTCAAAATAGAGAGGAAAGGATCCTGCATTCTCTTGATGTACACAGACCGCTCAGGTTCTACTGGATTGGACTAAGGCTCTTCGGAAATCAGCTTAACTGGTGGCCAGCTTTGCTCCTGGAGCTTAGGGCAAAGCAATTTCTAATCAAACCATTTTAAATGGATTGCACACTATAAATTTCTGTTATTCCTTTCATGGCAAGGTTCCTCCTCAAGGGGTGAGGACTCACTCCAACAGAGCAGCCTCCACTTCTGCAGCCTTTTTGAGGGGCGTCCCTACTAAGGACATTTTGGAGGCTGCCACTTGTCTTCTGTACATGCTTTTACAAAGCATTATAATTTGCCTTTGTTTAGATCCAGGGCGGGGTTTGCCACTGCTGTTTTGCAGGGCATTCTCTTCAATCTTTGATTGGGTTGGTACCTCCTCCCTCTTCTCTGGGCTTTGGTAATCAACCCATTAGTAAGGACTGCAACAGTGAAACACGATGAACATAGTACAGTTGTGAAAACTTAACATAAATGTAGATGTTCGAGTGTATTCACTGTTGCAGTCCTGGTTTCCCTCCCTCCTCCGTTTTGGTATTCTTCTGCTTTCCTTTCCTAAGGTGCAGGCCTTATTTGGTTTGTTTTACCAAGGATTATTGATATTTATCTAAGCCTTGTATTTTTGGGGGCTCCTGACATTTGTGGCAAGAAAGACTGAGGAAGTGACGTCGGCTGCCTCCTTTTTTTATCAAAGATACTGACGTCCTATACAACCGACGGCAGCCGACGTCATATCCCTTTACCTTAGGTACTCGGGCTGATAGAGGGCTACCAGGCGCCAGATAACCCATTAGTAAGGACTGCAGCAGTGAATACATTTATGGTAAGTGTACACAACTGTACTTTCTGGTAGAATCAGCCTTGGCATTCTGAGGGGGACTTTTACCATGGTCTGAGTATCAAAATTGAGTAGCCAGATACAACTGTCTGGAATAGGTTTACTTAGATGTTGGATATCTATTTCTTACCAAAGGAAACAAAAGTTGATTAGATTTCCCACGTAAAATCTTGGCTGTCTGTGGATGTCTAAAGTATGAAGAGTTTTCTGTTCTCCTTTGCTTTTTCCGTTCTGGGAAAAGCACAGAGAAATGAATAACCCAGTTTAGTGTAAATTTCACAAGCAACCTTTGACATAAAGGATGGCTTGATTCTAAGACTCCCGTTGTACTTATGGAAATTTCAGAAATGGTTGAATAGATACAAGGGCCTGCAGTGCAGATACCAGTCTAACACAAATCAGAGTGATGAGCAAAGTAGTCTTCCCAGTTAGGAATTTCTGAGAACTGTCTGCAGGTTCAAAGTGAGAGAGTTAACTTCTCCAGCAGAAACATTGTATCTCAGGATGGTGCCATCTCTTTTCTGTGTGAGCTGTAATGTAAAAATCTGTTTGATTTGGAATAAAAATGGGGGATCTAGTTGCAGACAGGTAGAAATGGACAAGAAGATGCACCTTGATTTGATAAACATTTACAAAGTCTTGAGTTCAACAGTCCACTCAGTTACTGGAAAACTAGTGGAGCCCTTGTTAACTGCATCAACCAGAAAAACATTTCCAGTTGGCTAAACATGATTCCGTAGTAGAAATTTTCCTTGCCTCCTTTTAAAAACTATTGTACATCTTCTGATAAATGTTTTTGATACATTTTAGATACCTTATCATTCATACAGTAAGATGGAGATGCTGAATGTTGGGATGGATGAGAGATCCCTTGTCCTGTGTGAGCAGATCCACTCTGTGAGGTGATTTTTAGTAATTGTCTGTGGTTGGAAACATGAGACAGTAGAACTAGTGTTGTCTGAGCCAAAAGGAAGCCACCAGAAGCATCTTTCACAAGCACTTCTTAATATTTAGTAGGACTTTTGGATATCAGCGGAATGGGGTAAAGGAACATTCTATCCAGAGGAAAGTAAGTGCATCTGTTCTCGTGGCCTTTTTGAAAGTTGTCCTGGAGCAGAGGTGTCCTAGCTGTCTGAAATAGGAGGCAGACAAATCTACCTAAGGAGTTCCCTGTAGGTGGGGAGTCTCTTGGGAGATCTCTGGATGTAACATCCAGTTCTGAGGGCCTGCCTAGAATCTGCTTTGCATGTCTTACTACTGTGTTCTGCTCCAGCAAGAATGTATGTTGCCTATAGAGTTAGACTGCCTGAATTGCTGGTGCTCAGGCAGCCATTTCTAGCCTGCTGAATTGCTGGTGCTCAGGCAGCCATTTCTAGCCTGCAAAGGGGCAGGGGGGGAGTGGGTAGAATCTTATTCCCTCCTGTTAGTTTGTATGCCGTATTACTGTAGTGTTTGTGTCACTGTCAGTGCTCCAGGAGTCCGTATTTGGTTTAGATCTTTCAAAGCTATTATCAGGGCCATTACTTCCTTGATCTTTTTATGTCTGCATCTGCAATGAGGCTTTTGTGTGCCTTGGACCGTGACCCCTTCAGGTACTACCTCCATGCAGAGTCTGGTGACGGACTGAAAAGACTTAGGGGCAGAGACTTGGATTTAGAAGGAACTTGGTATGCTGACCAGCTGAGCTCTTTTTTGATGAAATTTAGAACAGGAATTGGAAAGTACAGGGAATGCAGATACTGAGCACAAATGTATTTTGAGTAACCATTGAATTTCCCTTGTGTGTAGTCTTGCAAGTGGAACCGTAAGAATAGACAAGACAACTTAACCCATAATCCTGAGTAATTCCCTTGCAGTGGAGCTATATTGGTGAGCCAGTTTTAGGAAGTGATGATGGTAAGAAGATACTTTCTCTGGGGAAAGCAAAAGCTGTTGTAGAGAGGTTTCTAGAAGGCAACTTAAAAAAACTAACCTGTTAGCAAGGGCAAGACAGCTTTCTCAGGTTTAACTCTAAGCCTAGATTGCTCTGATTCACACTAAAGTGTTATGAAGCCAGAGTGTCTTGGGCAGCAGAAGCTGAAATGAGGCAGTCCGAGTAGGGGTAAATGTGAATGCCCTGAAGTCTGCAGAAGGCTATAACTGAAGCCAGGCATTTTGTGAAGACTCTTGGAGCAGTGACCGAAAGGTAAAGCAGGAAATTGAAAGTGCAGTTGCAGAGAATAATAGAAAATGTCTGTGTGTGTTGTGAATAGAAATGTGCAGGTTGGCATTTTAAAGGTCTAAGGTGACTAGAAAAGCCTTGAACAACAAAAGTGGAAAAAGAGGTTATAACGTGAGCATTTTGAATTTTGGAGCCAGGAAAAAGGGATTCCAGAAACATTGTTAAATAGAAGTGGTTTCCTTGTTGGGAAATGGGAACTGGCTTTATCACTCCCTGAGACAACAGAGCTGAAAGAATTTGTGGCAACAGATAGATACATTCGGTTCTTTGAAGGAGAGGGCATCTGATATTAATTACTGTTTTTTTTGGAATATTGTGTTATTCTATTTTGTCCATATTTAATTCTTTTTGGGGGTATTTTCCACAAATTCTGTTTTTTATTGGGTACTTCTGAATATTTATTAGGAGTCTATTTGCATACTAAATTATTTAATTGGTTAATGATTTTAAGTATATAAAAATGAGGGTCTGACTTTTTAGTACTTCTGATGAAGTCTTACAATTGGCAGATGAAAATGCAGTGATTCTGTTGAGCAGTTATGTCTGTGTTAATTTTTGGAGGATTGGAATAAAGCTGTGTCACGTTCTTTTGTGGAGTGGAGTGATCATTCCCCTTCATAGTGCTGTGTTTTTTACTTTACTGGTTTGTTGTGCTTTTCGGCACTTTCTCCTTTGGTATTGTTTTATTTGTTGAGGTTTGCAATCATGCTGAATTATTTTCAGAATCCAAGCATCTGAGGTTCTCTTTACAGAGATGACAGTAGTAGGAGAGATTGCTTGCAATTTGGGAGCGAAGGGCAGTGATTGGAGGGGAAAAGGTGCTACGAGACAGATAGTTACTGATTTTTCTGTTGCAAGGTTCTGTTGCAAGGAGGATCCCTGGGATCCATCTCCTTTCTTTTATTGTCACTGCAGTTTTTTTCTTGTATTGCTGTCCAGGAGAATTTTGTTGAAGATTTAAATGATTTCAAAAAACAAGTCCAGGATTAGATTGGTAATCCCTTTGATACTTAAGAATAAGGAAAAAAAATAGATGTTTGATTCCCTGCATCAGCTTTTCCTCTTTCTTTCAGGACCTTATTTGAAGAATTACCAAAAAGCAGGTCTTTTTCAAGTGGTGCATTTAAGAGCTGAGCTGTGTCATCCTTGGGCAAATTTTGCAGTCTGACTCGGATGTTTTTGTGCTTAACTGTACCTGTAGTAGCGGCCCTAGACACTGCGCCATAAGCACGCTTAATGGAGTGCTTGGTAACATGGGAAACAGAATTGACCCTCTCAAGTAAATTAGTTATAATTTCTAAATTTGGAAGGCTGCAGTGAGACTGATGTTCTTCGTGTTTCACTGTTGCAGTCATTACATTTGGGTAATCTGCTGGCAGGTTGCCCTCAGTCGGCCTGATTAACAGTCTTGGGTCCTGCGTCAGTTGCAGTCCCTTCTTCCATGACGTCAGGTCGTCAGGGGTATAAAACATGCAGCCGACGCCATTACATCAGTCTTTCTTGCTGCGCGGTGCCCGAAGCAGAAGCAGTTCGCAAGTGCCGGTCGGCTGACTCCTGAAATTTTCGTTTTCGAGTTTCAGAACCAAAGTCTTCAACTAAAAAGCTAAGTACCCCGTTGGGGAAACTTTTTCTTGCTCCTTACCGCTGTCAGTAAAAGTTTAATAATTGCATTACTTATGGGAAGCAAATACCTCATAAAGATTTTAATTTGTACTGCATTCCTTGCCTAGGCCTTGACCACAACGTACCTTGCTGTCGGTTTTGTACTAAATTTAATCAACACACTATTAAATGTCGGTATATTTTTTGCTTCTAAATATTTTGGATCACGCTTTAATTATCCAGAAATGTTGTCTATTAGCAATCCGACTACCGGAATACCTAAAAAACGCAAAGAAAAAGACAGAGACAGGCCGTCGAGGTCCAAAACTCATGACGACACTTCTCCTAAGCCAGTCGCCAGTTTGCCAGTACTTAGTGAGGCGCTTTCGCAGCCTCTGATACCCGTTACTTCTGATTCATATGCCTCTACTGAGACCTATTCGGAGTCTGGTATGCCGTGAGATGCTTCAATTATGGAACCCGCGGATGTCTCTACCTTAGATGAGTCCGGAGCCACTGTACAGGCACCGGCTTCTGAGGGCGTTTTCAGACCTACAGATTTGTATATTAGACCGACGCCATCTTCAAACTAAGGCCAAAATCTATGTCTAAAAAAACGACACCTGGGCCACATGTGCAGGCCCCTATGCCTAAAAAACAAATGATCAAAATGGCTGAAGATTTATTTATTCTGATCAGGGGTAGCCACCCCCCCCCCCCCCCCTAAGAGGTCTAGGCAAGACATTGATTATGAATCTTCTGAACAGGATTCTATTTCTTCTCACTCTTCTAATGAACAGGATTTGTCTATACCTACTTATGAGGACTCTGATGCAGAAGGTTCCATTCCTTCTGCTTCTCCCCCTGAGGATTTTTCTTTTAGGGAAACTTTACATACCTTACGAGAACATTTCCACTGGGAAAGTCGGGATTTCTCTGAATCAGAAAAGAGACTTGGTGATTTTCTTCTACTTCCTCAACATAGGTCTTTGGCTATACCTCCTATCCTAGACATTGTTGATGTTTTTTCAGAATCTAGTATGGCTCTTGAATCTCTGCCTCCGGCTCCGTGTAAGCCAGACAGATACTACAGGGTTCCTGACTCCCACAAATTCCTTTTCAAAAATCCTATTGCAGATCCTGAAACCATTTCTCAGTGTCCCAAGGGCATTAAGGCCTCTACTGCTAAAAATCCTACCCCTTTTCACAGAGATTCTAGGGCACTGGATAGATGGGGTAAGAAGGTTTACACTTCTGCAACCTTGGCAATCAGGGCTTTAAACTGTCAATTTCATATGCTTAAATACCAGCAGCATATCATGGGACTGCTTAAACAGAAAATGTTGTTCATTTCTGACTGTGTGGAAAATAAAGATTTATTGCATTCAGCTGAACAAGTTGGAAAACATACTTTGCAATGTGGTTTTGATTCTTTGGAGGCCTCTTGCAGGGCTGCTGTAACTGGCTCTGTGCTAAGATTGCATGCTTGGCTCAAAGAGCAAACTCTGCCTGATTATGTTAAAGCAAAATTGTTGGATGCTCCTTTACAACAGGACCATCTCTTTGGTAATAAGGCTGAAGAAATTTTAAAAAAGATGGAAGATAAAGCTAAATCTATGCAAACTGTGAAGGATTTCCTACAAGTTCAACCTCCAAGATTTAGTAGGCATTGGCCTACTAAGAACTGGTCCTTTCCAGTTCCTTCGAGAGCCACTCAAGTCAAACCCAGACATTCCAAAGGCTCCAGGTTTTTTTCCTCCTCCAAATCTGGAAACAACAAGGCACCTCCCTATGGTAAGCAGTCTAATGACTTCCCTCTACACTTACCAAGCACTTACCTTTCAGCCGCCCCTTTGGGGGGAAAACTGGCAAGTCATGTAAGAAACTGGCAACTTATAACCCAGGACAAATGGGTTTTAAATATGGTATCCCAGGGATACAGATTTCATTTCCACACGTTGCCAATCCCAAACGGATGGCCAGACCTGCCCCCAAATCAATGGGCAGAAGCCCAGAAACAAGTACTGTCTCTCATGAACATGGGAGCTATTCAGCCAGTCCCAGAAGAGGAAAAGGGACAAGGTTTCTACTCAAGACTTTTCCTGGTACCCAGAAAAGACAAATCATGGCGTCCAATTCTGGAATTATCTACCCTATAAACACATTTCTGGACATTCCCAAATTCGAGATGCTGACTCTTCAACAGTTACTTCCTATGCTAGGCAAAGATGCCTGGTTGGTAACTCTAGACTTGAGAGGCTTACCCTGCATATCCCAATTAGGAAATCTTGCAGAAGATACCTCTGCTTCAAAGCAGGCAATTTGCATTACCAGTTCTCTGCACTGCCCTTTGGTATTTCTACTGCACCCAGAGTCTTCACAAAGTGCCTGGCTCCAGTAATTGCATTTTGCAGGCAAAGAAATATTCAAATATATCCATACCTGGATGATTGTCCAGGGACATTCTTCAAAAACATCTGGCGTTTGTAAAAAAAGGTTCTAACTTGTCTAGGGTACACCATAAAAAAAAAAGAAATAACAACTGGTACCATCTCAAAAATTTACATTCCTGGGTGCAAGCTTGAATACAACTGCCCAGATGGCTTACCTTACGCCAGAAAAGCAAATTCATTTGTAGACTTACTTCAAACGGCCACAAAAACCCTATCTGCAAGACAAATTCTGCAAGCCTTGGGGTTCATGGCCTCCTGCATTCTTCTAATTCCATATGCAAGGCTGCATATGAGGAAACTTCAGTGGTACTTAGAGTTTATGGAGTCAACAGTGTCACAGCCTGGAAACAATGATTCTTATCATACCTTGCCTGCAACTAGAGTTCCTATGGTGGGCAGAGGCCTGCCACCAAAACAAGGGATCACAAAAAAGCCTGGAAAGTGGATGCTCCATCATTCTGCTGGAAAAACCTATCAGTCTATGCCTTTCCCCCTCTGCTCTCCAAAGTTCTACTAAAAGTCAGACAAGACAAGCCAAAAGTGATTTTGATTGCTCCAGACTGGCCTCGCTAACACTGGTACCCACTCCTGAGCAACGTGTCACACCTTCCACCGTGGCACCTGCCTCAGACACCTTACTTACTGTCTCAGCAGAACAACCAAATTCTGCACACTCTGCTCCAAACTTTTGAATCTTGCAGCATGGTTAATCACCTAAATTCACCCTTGGCATCCCTCAGCAAACCTGTGATGGATGTCATTTTAGAGGCAAGAAGGCCTAGTACTAGAAAATCTTATGCTGACAAATGGAAAAGATTGTGCGCCTGGAATCAGTCACAAGGGATAAGCACAACAGTGCCCAATATTCCTCAGATTTTACAATATTTAACATGCTTCACAAGGGCCTGCCCTTTTCTTCCATAAAAATCCATGCCTCAGCCATTTCAGCTCATTACAATACAGAACCTTTCCTCTTCTCTCATCCTCGGATGAAGCAGTATCTCAGAGGGGCCAAAAACTTAAGACCACCCAGGAGAGCTCCAACCCCTGCCTGGGACCTCAATTTTGTATTGGAAAAACTCACTGTCCCCCCTTTCGAGCCAGCTGCTACTGCAGACTTAAAATTTCTCGCCTGAAAAACAGCTTTCCTTTTAGCAGTCACTTCAGCTAGAAGGATTTCTGAATTACAGGCTCGTATGGCAGTGAAGCCTTTCATTATTTTTCATGCGGACACGGTGTCTCTCAGGACCAATCCATCCTTCATGCCTAAGGTGGTATCCAGTGTGGCTCTTAATCATAGCATTCATTTGCCAACTTACTTTCCCAATACACAGAACAAGGGGGAAAGGATTATACATTCATTGGATGTATATAGACAACTTTAGATTTTACTTAAACAGGACAAAATCTCAAAGAAAAGCTGAACAACTACTGGTGGCATTTGCTGCAGGGGCAGAGGGAAAGGCTATTTCAAAGCAGAACATTTCCAAATGGATAAGCCATTGTATTCGTTTCTGCTATATGCACCATGGTAAAACTATTCCCCAGGGGATCAGATCTCATTCCACCAGGGCTACATCAATTTCTACAGCCTTTCTCAGAGGTGTTCCTGTCAGAGACATTCTAGAAGCTGCTACCTGGAGCTCAGTTAATACGTTCACCAAACATTACCATTTACCTTTCTTTAAATCCAGAGCTGGCTTTGCCTCTGCTGTCCTGCAGGGCCTTATAGCTGGTCCTAATTCTGTATAAATCCATCCTCCCAACCATAGCTTTGGGAATCTACCCAAATGTAAAGACTGCAACAGTGAAACACGAAGAACATAGTACAGTTGTGTACACGTACCATAAATTTAGATGTTCAAGTGTATTCATTGTTGCAGTCCTGGTTACCCTCCCTCCAACCCCGTTTTTTCTCTTACTATACCTCTTATTTCCTTTACTATGCTTAAAAGCCTTTTTGGTGTATTTGCTTTTGCTTGAAGGTATATTTTTGTGTTTTTAATTACTTAAATATTTGGCTCCACATTTGGGGGGGCACCTGACATCTGGGGCAAGAAAAACTGATGTAATGGCGTCGGCTGCATGTTTTATACCCCTGACGACTTGACGTCATGGAAGAAGGGACAGCAGCAGACGCAGGACCCAAGACTTTGTTAATCAAGCCGACTGCGGGCAACCTGCCAGCAGATTACCCAAATGTAATGACTGAAACAGTGAATACACTAACATCTAGATTTATGGTAAGTGTACGCAACTGTACTTTGTATATTGCCAAAAATGAAAAGCACATATTTAGACCTGTCCAGCAGGCCCTGAGGGTTAAGATGGACAATGTTTAAACTGTTTTCCAAACCTGTCAAAGGTGTGACTGTCCTGTTCATTTAGAATAGGATTGTTAGAGGAAAAGACCTTAGAGCTTCTGAACTCATCTGGGAAAATAATAGCAGAGGTCTGCAGTAGGATTTTTGTGCAAGTCTGGGACCCTGTAGAATCTGTTTCTTGGTGAGCAGGGAGCTGTGAGTCTGGGGAGAAAGAACCAGGGCCCCATAAATAGGAGGGATGTCTGTTGACTTTAGGGAATCCATACCAAGTAAAACATATATTTTTTGAGCTTTGGATACCGTCTTACCTGATCCACTTAAAGAAATGTTTCATTTTGTAGAAATATCTCCAGAATAGATTTCTTCATTGTGAGAATCTGAGGAAGGTGTGTCCCCAGATTCAGACTGACGGGGGGGGGGATAAGAGTAAGGGAAGATAACCAAGAGATGTAATCTAAGCCTTCCAAATCAGCTACAGAGAACTGTGGTAGTTTTTGGAAGAGAGGGTGAAGAAAATGCATGGCTTTAAGTAAGCCCTGCAGAAAGTTTGAAAAAAAATCCTCCCGGGAGCCATTCTGTGAGGGAGGAGAAGACAGTTGTTTATTTGTGTGTGTGCAGTTTTTAGAGATCTCAAGCCTTAATGGTTTTGGGAGAGGAGTCCATAAGCCAGATCTCTCTAAGCAACCTGGCGGTGTACATTCTCACCATGACCTGGTGGTATATGCCTTTCCTGCTCTCATACAGAATAAAATGTGGTTCGCCTTCCCAGTGATGTATGCTTGACATAAGGTCCAAGCGTGTGCAAAGTTCCTGAGCCTTAGCAGCCTCTGGAAGAGAGATGTGCTAGAGAGACTAGGAGTCCTGACTGATGGTACAAGGGCTGCAAAAGCATCTCTATGTAGTTATCAGTCCCTGACCTTGGAAAAAAGGTAGACATCTGAGTTTCTTCAGAACCCCCTTTAGATATTTCTTGTTGAGGGTACTGGTCCACTGATGTGGAATCCAATGTCCTGGTTTTGTGTGACAAATTCCCCAATTGACTTGTTTACAAGAAAAAATTGTGAATTCATTTAGTCTACTTATCATTTTAAGAACAAAAGACAGATGGGTTTGAGATTCGAGACTCTCCTAGACAAAGTACATAAGAAATACGGGTGTTCTTATAAGGGATTTGTCTACTGCAAGAACATTTGCTCCTTCTGACATAATGGAGTTTTCAAATAAATTTTACAGAAAAAAAAGCAAGTTCCACAAAGATGGATACTAGTCTGCCCAAATGCAGCTAAGTTGACGAGACATTTGTGTAAGCATGCATACATACAGCAAAATTCTGACTTTTCGCACATGCATACTTCCCTTGTTAAAGGTGGGTGTACAGTGTACAAGGAAGGCACCTAAAGATTGGTAGACTGACCAGATGCCTGATATCCTTGGTAGGATGCATGCCATATATATTTGACTACTGCAACCGTGGTCTAATGAAGAACAGAGGTGCTTACTGTACTGCTGTATGGCAGGCATTCAGTGTTACCACAGTTGCCAGTTGCTTCTATTCCAGAGGTGGAAAAGGCACTGTGTGAAAAACCTCTGTTTGTCTCACTTACTCTCTCTCATGCTTTGTTTATTTGTTGGTAAAGATTTAGGTCCCTGGTTGTGCTGTTAGTGGGACCATTTGATTTGTGGAGATACAAGATGTCAAGGACTGTTGAGTTATAGATCTCTCCTTAGGAATTTGTAAAGTGCTGAGTACAGGAAAAGTAATTCTAGCCTTTCTTGGTAGCTTAGGTATTTTAGGCAGGTGAATTTCTTAGTAAAGAACCTCTGGACTCTCTCTAGTTTGGTGTACTTAGCTGGGTACATATTAAAGGAGGGTATTATACTCCGTACTCAATGATGAATATAAGGGAGCAACGATCTCTCTGGATCTAGATAATATTCTTTCCCTTTGTAATTACCTACATTCAGTAGGAGTTCTTGACTACTGTTGTCATATGATGATTGAAAGACAGGTAATTATCAACCCATGTTCCAAGGCCCTAATAATAATCTCATTTATAAGTGTATGCTAGTAAAATGTGGCAATATTGCACTTTTTTTTTTTGCATTTAACATAAGCCCATTTTTAGTACCCCAGGTATTTACAAATGTAAATTCTTGCTTGAATTGTCTGGATGCCAGTATCCATTGGGTCAACATAGCTGGTGTCTTTTTGTGTAAGTTTAGGGAAATGTTTGGTGTTTTTTTGGTCTCCTAATGTAACTAAAGAAGGATTAGTAGTTGCCTTTAGCCTCATATGCTAACCTAAGTTAATGAGATGCTTTAGTAAGCCTAAATAGTACTATTTTTTTTTCATTTTTTGTAGTACTACTTGTACTCTCCTTAATATGAGGTTTTTTTGAACTACAGTATAGTTTGAGTGGTTCCCCCTTTTAGTGTGGCATTTATCTATCTTGGTGGACCACTGAGGTAGTATGTGTTTGAATGTTTCATTATATGTAGAGGTAGATGCAACCGCCAAGTCTTTGTGAAGCTACCTTCTATGGCATTGTCTGGGCTGAAGCTGCTATAAGTGAATTTGTCATGTAATTTGATGAGGTTAGTATATTTAAAGTGATTGATTTCTGAGATATTGAGTTCAAGGGATTTAGAAATTCTGAATGTGAAAAGCACTAGTTTCTGGTCTGATATAACCATTAATGAGGATACTAAGGGAACGGTGCATGAAAAAGCAATATTTGTGAGGACGAGGTCAAAGATATGTCCTTTGGTTATTTGTTAATCTAGTCCAGGGAGTTTAACAAGAGTTTTTTAGTGTGTTCTACATAGTTGGTATATATTTGAAGTTTATTAAAGGTAGTAAGTCTGTTAAAGTAATGAAGTTCATGTTTATGAAGAGTTCATAACGTATTTTTAGGAATCTTTAATGATTTTCAGAGGGCATAGAGAGTGCCCTGTAACGCATTAAATGTTGATAGTTTGTCCTATTTAATGTGATTTGGATTTCAAGGAGTGCAGTTTGTAGGTCTCTGGTAATCTGTCTGAAGATGATATGATCCCTAGCAAATTTGGAGACTCCAACCACAGTTGCCGTTTGGCCTTAAGTCAAGAAAGGCACAAAACTCACATATGACGAGAGTCCTTTCTGTGCATTTAAGCCAAGTTTCAAAATTTAGATATGGTAATATGTATATGTAAGATATGCATTTGGATATGTTCCAAATGCAGAAAGACTCACTGTCAGGCAGTTTTAAATTTCTGAAATTAAGCAGAGCTACCTTAATTTAATGCAATTTTGGATTTGGAATGTTAATTATATTGGATGTCCATAAGCTAAACTTTGCCTAAAAAAGCACTGTGGAGACAGCAAAGGGTTCAGCCAGTATGTGAAAGCCTTGGAATGAGAGCTGCAAGCCACCCTTTTCAAAAAATAGTAGGACTGTTGAATATCTCATCTCTTGCTGACCTATATATTGGATCCCCATGCAGTGACACCAACTATTTATCCAATTGCTTTTCTTTGTACTTTGGCATTGTTCCTTGGAGAAGTTGCCTTACCTTTGTTTAACATACATGGAGAGTTCTGACATGGCTATCTGCATGTCCCTTAGTGTTTAGCTTTGTAGGACCATGCAAACATGCAGGAATTCTTTGATTCCTCGTTGTATTAAATGTATTAAATTATATCCCTTTTATAATACAGCACCACTTGTTAGAGACTGTTTTAAATTTATAGTTTTGAACATTTTTCCAGTAAGCAGTGAAAGAAAACATATGGACCAATAATGACAAAACTACCCAATTCAGAACAATTCAACAATAAAAGGACACTCAAACGTCTGTCATTACAATCCACCAATATCAGTCAATATGCACAATTTGTGCAGAAGTAAAAGCCATCTGAATAATCCCACATTAGAGATCTGTAACTAATGAAGAGGTTGCTGCTAGCAAACAACTTTATATTTCATTGTTTCATCTACAAATTCAGTGCCTGCTGCCCTTGAAGAATAAATTGCCTATGTTACATTAAAAATGTTAAGCTGGTGATATTGCAATAGAGATTGGATGGCAAACTGAAAACAAGTTCATAGTTACTAAGCATCTCTTCCAAAGGAGGGCATACTCAGGACTACAGCACCCCATCCCCCTTAAAATATAACAGTATCAGCAATCCATCTACATACTGGGGGAAGTAGAACCCACAGCCTTTTACATCAAAAGCAAGCATGCTACATTTTGTGGTACTAACACTGCTTTTAAATCTATACCACAGTAGTGATACAGTTTGCTAAACAAAACAGTTGCACATTGTAAACAGACTTGGCATGTGCAGCAGTAAACTTTTCTTCCCTTGAAGTTCACAATTCCTTGAAAAATGCACCTGAATCTCAGTTAACTGAAAAATGCAGCCTGGTAGTTGGGGTAGAGGATTCAGGCTGTTTCCTGTAACTAAGATACAGGGTTTGAGCCTAACTAAATTACTAACCACCTGATGTTATGTAGTCCAATCTCGCCTACATTCTTACCCGTGGGTTCAGAGCCGAATATCAGCTTCGACTCGGCCAAACTTTTCTAGCTCAAGTCTTCTCTTGGCTGGGCTAAGGAGGTATCCCATGCTGCACTGCTCTGTATCCCCAGATCTCGTTTGCCGCTCATGTAGCTCGGACGTGGTCTCGCTTGGCTGTGGCTAAGTACCCTTTTTTCTTCATCTTTTTGAGAGTATTGGATCAACAAAAGCTATTTTAATAGCTACTTCCTTGTTGTTGTTGTGTATTGTTGTAGTGTGGGTGTTTGTTGGTATCCTACTAACTCTTCCAGTGGGCTAGGCCCGTTTTAGTTAGAGGACCTAGTCCATTCCCTTTCTTGTGCCTGTGTTTTTGTCTTGTTAAAAGAAGAAAAAAAAAACGTTTAAATTAGAGTTTTTTTTAGTGTCTCCCAACCGTTTAGTTAGAGGTTTTGTTGCCTTTTTGTGTGTGGTGCTGCTGTTGTGAGTATTTGTTGTTCCCGCGCTTTGTGTGGGGTGTGGTGACTTTAGTTTTCAGTTCTGCTGTGACTGCTCGTTTTGGCGGTTTTTGTGTATAACCTTAGGATGTCCAAAGATCAGGAGCACAAACCCTTGGATTTTAAAAAGTGCTCTAAATGCGGTTACAAGATGTCCATCACCGACGGACACTCGGTATGTGTTTATTGTCTGGGAGCAGTCCATTTGCAGGAGTCTTGCAGCTTTTGCCATGCCTTCAGTCCCAGGGTTCTCCAAGAGAGAAAGAATAAGCTGATCTTGAAGGGACTCTTAAAACCATCTTTTGAAGAGGCTATGGATTCTGCTTCCAGCTCAAAGTCAAAATCTACTAAGTCTAAAAAGAGATCTCCGTTCCGGCTCTGTCTCTCTCTTCGGAGCCATCGGAGAAAGTAATTAGGCTAGATTCAACCTCCTCGGCTCCACTGTCCTCTGGGCTGCAGGAAGTGTCGGTAGTAATGGAACCAGCGTCGGCTCCAATTATATCGGAACCTCTTCTGAGCCGGTCGCCCAGTACTAGACCAGGGTCACCTGAGAGGAGATCTCGATCTCCCTCCCTGTCCTCCAAATCCTCCAGGACACTTTCAGATATGGATGTCGATAGGGTGGTGCAGAGGCTCCTTCAGTCTCCGGTTTTGGCTAAATTGTTCTTGGCTCCGACCCAGTCGGCTCCGGAGCCCGTCCCGATACCTGCTTTGATTGTTCCTCCTCCAAGCGCATCTCTGTCTTCGGAGCCGGAATGCTCCGCTCCATGTGATGTTCCTGCATCGGTTCCGATGCTCCCGCCGGGCTTATCGGTGCCGACATTGGCTCCGACCCGGTCGGCCCCGCCACAGGGTTCGGGACTCGGGTTTCTTTAGTCAGACCCAAGGGGGGCACCTCGGGACACCTTTCGGTTCCAAGTCTCCCACTCGGTGCCTCGGCTCGTGGAACCCCGACCCCTGTCATGGTCTCGGAGGCCGGCCAGTCCTCGGACTCGGGAGTCCAGCCTTTGAGGCCATGCGGAGCGTGCTGGCCAGGTCTTCAGCTATATCATGAGGATCTGTCATTCCATCCCCCTCCACTCCGGCTAGAGCCTCTGATCATCACCTATCTGTAGACAGCGGAGCCCCAAGGCCTAGGGATACCTCCACGAGTGGTCCCCAAGTTTCTGAGGGCCCCTCAGAGTCTGTGCCTGAGGAGCCCCCTAGAAAGAAAACGTGCAAGAGGAAGCACATAGACTCCCAGGATGAGTCTCTCACCTCAGATACCGACCTCGAGGAGTCTGAGGGGTCCTCCAAGTCATCCTCTGACTATGTTTCTTTCTCCGACCTTCTGGAGATATTGAAACAGAGAGGTGACTGGCCGTCCAAAGCCCCTTCAGAGGAGGAAGAGTCGGTCTTCCTTAAGGCCTTTGGTGCTCAACCCTCCGCCTGTTGGGTGTCTCCACCCTTCGACGAGCTCTTGGATTTAATTTGTTGAAGGGTGTGGGAGAACCCTGATTCTGTGGAACCTCGGCTCCCCCAGGTAAGGAGTTTTTGTTCAAAGGAGTCCCTGTAGATGCTATAGTGGTGGCGGCCACTCAGAAGGAAGTAGCCGAGACTTCTTCCTCCGTCCATCCTCCTAACAAGGAGTCTAGGACCATGGGCCAGTATGGGAAGCGTACCCTCTCGTCAGCAACCTTTATCTTACAGTCGCTGAACTACTTGTCTCATTTTACTTGGATCCGGAGAGATCTCCTCAAGCAGTTAGGAGATACTCTAGCGAGTAACGTTCCGGAGGCAGTGGCCCAGATGGTTAACGCCCAGGTGTCTACCCTCAACTCCATTGTTAACTTGTCCATGTGGCTCATTTCCTATGCAGCCGAAGGAGCAAGTAGGGCAGCAAGCTCAGGGGTCGCCCTTAGGAGGCAAGCCTGGATGCGCTTTTGTCATTTCGCGGAGGCCTTCAAGTCTTCTTTCACCGATGCCCCCTTTGATGGTTCCTCTTTGTTCGGAACCAAGGTGAAAGACACCCCTCCCCAGGTGCGAGCAAGAGGGAAAGACTCTGTCTGCTGTAGGGATCCATTTTTCCCTCCCCTCTAGACCTTACCCCAAGGCCCAGAGAGGTGGGAAGATGTGGTTCAAGAAATCACAGAAGTTTTTTCCTGGTGCACAGGGTGAGCCCCCCTCCAGAGGCGGAGGAGGGGGAGGTTATTCAGGGAGATGCCGCCCTAGAGGCAGGAGAGGCCCCCGCAATTCGGGAGACCGCGATTCCTTTTGCCATTCTCCCTACCATCGTCCCTGATGGGATGCCCGACCATGCATTTCTGGAGCCTGTCGGGGGCCGAATATTGTTATACCCGGAAGCCTGGGAAAGCATCACCCAGGACCGATGGGTATTACGAATAATTTTCGGAGGTTATGCCATCTCCTTCTCGTCAGACCCCCCCCTCCAATCAGGAGAATCCCGGACATTCCACCCAGTCACAGGGATCAGGCAGCTTCAGAAGTTTCAAAGCTGCTAGAAGAGAGTCATCCACTATGTCCCCTCAGACCAGATTGGATTAGGGACTTGCTCAAGATTCTTTTTGGTGCCGAAAAAAACAGGGGACCTGAGACCCATTCTAGATCTCAGCCAACTAAACCACTATGTACAAAAGTCCAAGTTCCGTATGGTCACTCTTCAGTCGATTTTCCCATTGTTGGGAAAAGACGTATGGATGTGCTCCATCGACCTCAAGGATGGCCTACTACCATATCAAGATGGACAGGGCATCCAGGAGTGACCTACGCTTCCAGCTGGGAGTCAGTCATTTCCAGTTTTGAGCCCTGCCCTTTGGTCTCACCACAGCCCCAGGGTGTTCACCAAGTGTTTGGCGGTGGTGACGGCTCACTTGAGATGTCAAGGATTCCAAGTGTTTCCATATCTGGACGGCTGGCTCCTCACCGCCCCCACCAGGCATTTACTAATACAAGCCAGGGACGCTACCATCACACTCTGTCAGCAGTTGGGCATAACACTGAACTGGGAAAAATCTGCCTTGTTGCCCTTACAGCGTGTCATCTTTATAGGTGCAGAACTAGACACCATCCAGATGCAATCCTTTCTACTGCAGGAGAGAATCACTGTCTTACAAAATCAGGTGCAAGCCCTGTTACCCCTCAGGGAAGTAAAGGCAAGATGGGTTCTTCAACTCCTGGGCACTATGGCAGCAACAACTATGTTAGTCCTTCTAGCGGGATTGCACATGAGGCTCCTTCAATGGCTCCTCTTTGCCCAATGGTCTCTCCCACTTTCCCATCAGATCTTGCTCACGGACAGATGCAAACAGGATCTCAGATGGTGGCTTTTCACCAACAATCTGGACAGGGGGAAACCCTTTGTTCCATCACCCCCTATTGCCACAGTGACCATGGACGCCTCCCAGATGGGGTGGGGGGGGGGGGGGCATTATCTTGGCAGGACAGTCCAAGGCGCGTGGCAAGATCACGAGATACATCTGCACATCAATGTCCTAGAGATGAGAGCGGTGTTACTTGCGTTGCGGGTACTTCAGAGCTTTCTTCCTCTTGGGACTATTGCAGTACACGCAGACAACATGTCCGTTGTGTGGTATTTGAACAAGCAAGGAGGAACCAGATCATACCCCCTGTGCAGAGAGGCCATGCAAGTGTGGCAGTGGGCAGTTTCTTTC
Source organism: Protopterus annectens (assembly GCF_019279795.1). Taxonomy (NCBI): domain Eukaryota; kingdom Metazoa; phylum Chordata; order Ceratodontiformes; family Protopteridae; genus Protopterus; species Protopterus annectens. The sequence goes on along the minus strand of NC_056736.1, from coordinate 413,844,391 downwards.
CATCGGTTCCTGGTGGCAACGCACATTCCGGGGAAGTCCAACGTGATAGCAGACAGGTTAAGCAGAGCTATTCTGATGCCTTACGAGTGGTCCCTGAATCGTCTGGTTGCAGAACGAATCTTCAGCAGATGGGGTCAGCCTTGTTGCGATCTTTTTGCCAGCCCCCTCAATGCCAAATGCAGCAGCTACTTCTCGCTGATCCCCCCACAGGGGGAGTCACCCAGGGATGCTCTAGTCCACGTTTGGCCCTCCAGTCTGCTCTATGCTTTCCCTCCGTTTCCCTTGCTATCAAGAGTGATTCAGAAAGCGCAATCCTTGGGAAGCAGAATGATCCTGATTGCCCCACACTGGCCTCATCAAGTCTGGTTCCCCTTTCTTCATCCATACATGGTGGACCCTCCTTGGACTCTGGACCCAGTACCAGACCTACTGACACACATGTCGGGACAGTTCCACCCCTCTCTGCGGACCCTCAGGTTGACGGCCTGGCTTCTCCAATTCCGTCGCTAGTTAGGCTTCATCATTTTTCACCTGAGGTGGTTCACATTTTATCGTCCTCTCATAAGCCTTCTACTAGGAGAATTTATTCCAGCAAATGAAAGAGATTTTCTATTTGGGCTCTTGCCCAGGGAATTGACCCTTACACAGCACCAATTGCTTCCGCCTTGGAGTGCTTGTCTGTTTTTCCAGCAGGGCTCAGCGTCCGCTACCATTAAAGTTCAGTTGGCAGCGATTTCTAATTTTCATATTGCTAATGTGCCTAGTCTGATGGCCCACAGACTCTGTAAGACTTTCCTGAAGGGCACTCTGTTACTTTGCCCTGCTGTCTCAGAACCTATTATGCCCTGGTATCTAAATTTTGTTTTGCAAGCCCTTACTTCACCACCATTTGAACCTGCTGCTACCTGTGCCTTGAAATTCTTGACCTGGAAAACGGCCTTCTTCATAGCCATCACATCAGCCAGACACGTTTCAGAGATTCAGGCTCTTTCTATCAAACCTCCATACTTGATCTTTCATAAAGACAGGGTGTCTCTTAGAACAAACCCTTCTTTTCTTCCTAAAGTGGCGTCCATATCTAATCTCAACCAATCTATTGAGTTGCCCGTGTTTTTTCCCCACTTTTCAAACAAGGCAGAATTTAAATTTCATCAACTAGATGTACACAGTTACGTTTCTATCTGCACAGGACCAAAGCTCTCCGAAAATCTGATCAGTTGTTTGTCTCCTTTTTGGAAAACAGAATTGGATCCCCTGTCTCCAAGATCACCCTATCCAGATGGACATCAAATTGTATTTCTTTCATTTATTCTTCAGGGGGGGAAAGACCTACCGTTTCCAATCAAGGCTCACTCTACTAGGGCTGTATCGGCATCTACAGTCTACCACAGATGGATGATATTTGTGCTGCAGCTACCTGGGCATCTCCTCACACCTTTGTTACTCATTACAAACTGGACGTGGTATCTAGGGGCAGGTCTTCCTTTGGATCCACAGTACTCAAGAGTATCTTCCTTTGAGCCGCCCAGGATGTAGGTGCTGGGGACGCTGTCCCACGGGTAAGAATATAGGCGAGATTGGACTACATAACATGAAGAAGTTATGTACTCACCATAACGTTCGATGTATGTAGTCCATCTCGCCTCACATTCTTATTTACCCCTCCCACCTTCCTGAAGGATCTGGAGGTTAGGCTTGGTTTTTAGAGTTCCCTTCACCTTTAGTTTATTCCTCTTGTTGGGATTTTGTTATGCATGACGTATGAGTGTGGTGTTCGCAGCAAACTAGATCTGGGGATATAGAGCAGTGCAGCATGGGATACCTCCTTAGCCCAGCCAATAGAAGACTTCGAACTAGAAAAGTTTGGCCAAGTCGGAGCCGATATTCAGCTCCGAACCCACGGGTAAGAATGTGAGGTGAGATGGACTACATACATCGAACGTTATAGTGAGTACATAACTTCTTGTTTCCTAACAAGGGCATTTCATTCTCACACACAGACACCTTAACCTATTAGTGCAAGAAATCTGGACAAAACCTAAAATAAATAGGGAAAGATTATAAGTACTGCTTTTATGAACTAGAAAATTGCTAGAATAACAGGATTTGTGTTAGTATGCAGATGTTCTTCGTCTTCCATTGCTGCAGTCCTTACTATTGGGTATAGTCCGCATCCAGTCGGCCCGAATACCAGAGTATAAGGCTGACGTCGGTCAGGGCGCATTAGACTGACGTCAGCACGTCAGGGTACTAATGCGCATGACCGGCGTCATATCCTCAGTCTTTTTTGCCGCGTGATCCGATGCAGAAGCAGTTTTGCGAGTGCAGGTTGGCGTTCTGAAATATTTCCGAAACCGGAGTTTCAGACCGAATCAGAGTTGGCTAAGTACCCGTTGGGAACATTTTGGTTTTTCTTGCCTCAGTATTTAACCGGATGTCAGAAAAAGTGAATAACTGTATTTCTTGTGGGAAACAAATACCTCATAGGGATTACCATACATTATGTATACCTTGTTTAGGGCCTGAGCACGACGTTGTTGGTTGCCGCTCTTGTGCTAAGTTTAACAAACGCACTATTAAGAGGAGGTTAGACTGTGCCAGATTAGTGTTTGGGAAGCGTTGCAATTATAAAATGCCGCCGGATGCTCCGGCCGCTTCATCTAAGAAGCGCAAGGACAAAACAGAAAACCTAGGGTTGATGAACCGGCAGTCCCAGACGGTTCTTTAGATGGCTCAGTGGAGCCGGAGGTTTTGCCAGGAGTTTCTATAGAGTCTCAGGCAGAAACTTTACTGTTACAGGATGTACCCTCTCAGGAGGCAGACCAGGCTGAGGGGCTTCAGGTAACTATTCTTCCCTCTCTTCCCAAAGTAGTTAGAGCCTCTCCTTCTGTTGCCAAAACTTCTTTTAGAGGTAGGCCAACTTCAGCTTCAGTAGGGGCTTCTCCTAGCCTTCGGGTTCTGTACCTAAGAAACATATGCTTAAAATGGCAGAAGATTTGATTACTATGATTAGAGGTTCTATGGGCCCTCCTGATAAGAGGCCTAGAGTGGAACCAGAATTTGACAGTTTTGAACAGGGTTCAGGGGCTTCTGAATCTTCTGTGGAAGATTTGCAGGAGTATCCTCATTATTCTGATTCTGATGTGGATGATGCCACTCCTTGGCTTCTCCTCCTGAGGATTTTTCATTTTCAGAGACTCTGCATTCCATGAGGGAGCACTTTAAATGGGAAGGCCAGGATTACTCTGATTCCAGGAAGAGGCTTAGGGAATTCTTGTTTTACCCCAGCATAGGCCCTTAGCTATACCTCCTGTGTTGAATGTGGTGGAAGATGTTTTGCAGAGGCTTCCTGAACCCTGATTCTTTGCCTCCTGCTCCTGTTAAACCTGATAGGTACTATAGGGTGCCCAAGCTCATAAGTATTTGTTTAAGAGTCCTAGGGCGGACCCGGAAACTGTTTCTCAGGGGCCTAAAGGTGTTAAGGCCTCTGTGGTTAAAAATTCTGTTCCCACTGACAAAGAGGCAAGGGCGTTAGATAGGTGGGGTAAGAAAGTGTATACTTCTTCCACTCTAGCCATGAGAGTTAAATTGTCAGTTTCACATGCTGAAATATCAAAATTATCTCCTTTCACAATTGAAATCTAAGGTGGATGCTTTGGCGGAAGGTATTGATTGTAAAGACTTGCTGGATTTAGTTTGTGTGTCTGAACAAGTGGGCAAGCATTCTTTGCAATGTGGTTTTGATGCTGTGCAGGCCTCCTCGAGGGTGGCTGCCACTAGTTCTGTTCTTCGCAGGCATGCCTGGTTGAGGGATCAAAATTTGGCTGAGCATGTTAAGACAAGGATTTTGGATGCTCCTTTACAGTCTGATGTGTTGTTTGGTTCACCTGTGGAAGCAGTTTTAAAGAAAATGGAGGACAAAGCTAAGTCTATGCAAACTGTTAAAGATTTTTGCAGGTACAGCCACCGAAGTTTAGTAGAAATTGGCCTGCTAAGGGGTGGACATATCCTGCTTATGATTCCCAGTCTAGGGGTAGGTCTAGACGTGGTAGGGGCAGGGCTCAAGGTTCTTTTAGGCCTAGAACAGGGAGTTCACCTGCTCAGACTTCTGGTGAGGGCAGGGGTCAGTCCTTTCGTCAACAGACCCAATGACCTGCCTTTTCAACTGCCAGTAGATTCTCGTCTGGCAGCTCCTTTGCAAGGACAACTGTCTCTTTTCAAAGGAAATTGGGATTTAATTACTCAAGACAGATGGGTGTTGGACATCATTCTACCAGTCCCTGTGTCAGAAAGGGGCCTAGGATTTTATTCTCGCATGTTCCTAGTACCAGAGAAGGGGAACACGTGGAGACTGCTTTTGGATTTATCTCTCCTCAACACTTATCTGGACATTCCCAAGTTCAAGATGTTGACGTTACAACTGCTTTTACCCTGCTGGGCAAAGATCACTGGATGGTAACTTTAGATCTCAAGGAAGCTTACCTTCATGTGCATATCAGGCTAAGTTACAGGAAGTATCTGCGGTTTCAAGCTGGAGATTCTCATTATCAGTTCTCTGCATTGCCCTTTGGCTTATCTACTGCACCCAGAGTATTCACAAAGGTTCTGGCTCCAGTGATAGCTTACTTCAGGCTACAAGGACTTCAAATCTATCCTTATTTAGACGACTGCCTGATTCTGGCTCAAGAAAAGGAAGACCTTCTACAGCATCTGGAATATCTTATAGCAGTGCTAAGATGCCTAGGGTATTCTGTGAACGAAATAAAGTCCAGTCTAGTACCCTCTCAAGACATGTGCTTTCTGGGTGTGAGACTGAATACAGCAGCCCAGATGGCCTTTTAACCCCGGACAAACAAAAGAGTCTGTCACTTTACTTCCATCAACTATCTCATCAGTCCGTGCTGACTGCAGAGACAGTCCTTCAAGCATTAGGGTTCATGGCATCTTGTATTCTGGTGCTTCCCAATGCCAAACTGCATATGAGGAAGTTACAATGGTATCTCGAAAATGTATGGACACAGCACTGCGGGATTTAGACACTGTCATTCAAATAATACCTTGCCTTCAAGAGTATTTTTGTGGTGGGCTCAGGAATGTCACCTAAACAAGGGACTCTCTGTGACCCGGCCAGAGGCGAGTCAGATTTTACCGACAGATGCCTCAGACATTGCTTGGGGAGCTCATCTAAATGTAAAGTGGATACAAGACAAGTGGCCTGCCAGACTACAGCATCTACATATCAACATAAAGGAGATGTTAGCAGTCCAGTTCGCATTTCTGGCTTTCAAGGAGTTACTTCTTCCAGGGCAGGTGTTGATTCTAACAGACAACACAACTGTCATGTGGTACTTCAACAAACAAGGGGAACATTCTTATCCTCTATGCAGGCATGCAATGATTTTATGGGAGATCATGCCACGCTTGCACCTACCTCTTCAGGCAAGGTTTCTGCCAGGAGCACAGAACTCCTTAGCAGATGTGTTAAGCAGACAAATCATGGATCCCCACAAGTGGAAACTGGATCTTCATGTATTTCAGAAATTGACAGTGTCATGGGGAACTCCAGACATAGATCTGTTCGCTTCTCCACTAAACCACCAGCTGCCACAGTTTTGCACAAAGGGGTTTCATCACACAGCTTGGAAAGTGGATGCTCTGTCTTTCAGTTGGACAAACCTTCATCTGTATGCCTTTCCACCTCTGCCTCTTCTTCCAAAGGTACTGTTAAAGGTCAGACAGAACAGGCCAAGGATGATTTTGATAGCTCCAGATTGGCCTCGCCAACACTGGTACCCTCTACTACGGAGTCTGGTAAAGGAGCCTCCATGGCCTTAACCTTTGATTCCACATCTGTTATCCCAGCAGGACGGTCATCTGCTCAATGTCAAGCTTCACTCTCTTCCTCTGACAGCCTGGCATATTCTGTGTTGAAACACAGCAGGTCTCAACTTCCTCAACAAGTTTTAAATGTGATTATGGAAGCTAGAAGACCTAGTACAAGGAAAGTGTACGCAGCAAAATGGAAGAGATTTTTATTTTGGAGTAAAGCAAAGAATTTGGAGATTTCTGAGCCTAATTTGAGTGTGGCTCTTCAATATCTTACTGAGTTACTGGACAAGGGTCTGTCCTTCTCTTCCATCAAGATTCATGCTGCAGCAATCTCAGCTCACTATGATTGTGACCCACCATTGTTTTCGCATCCTTTGTTCAAGCAGTTTCTTAGAGGGCTAAGAATATAAGACCCCACGTAGAGCTCCTACTCCTGCTTGGGATCTCAATTTTGTGTTGGAAAACTTACTCTGCAACCTTTTGAGCCTGCGGCTACTGCTGAATTGAAATATTTGTCATGGAAGACTGCTTTTTGTTGGCTATTACTTCTGCAAGAAGGGTGTCTGAGTTGCAGGCCCTTATGGCAGTAGAGCCATTTTGATTTTCCATAAGGATAGGGTATCATTACTAATCCTTCCTTTATGCCTAAGGTGGTTTCTAGTGTGGCT